>NC_057728.1:49525920-49602234 GCF_004010195.1 Chiloscyllium plagiosum
TCCTTCTGCAGCCTCCCCACTTCCTCGGTACTACCTGCCTGTCCACCTAACTTTGTATCATCAGCAAACTTCGCTAGAATGCCCCCAGTCCCTTCATCCAGTTCATTAATATATAATGTGAACAGCTGTGGCCCCAACACTGAACCCTGCGGGACACCGCTTGTCACCGGCTGCCATTCTGAAAAAGAACCTTTTATCCCAACTCTCTGCCTTCTGTCAGACAGCCAATCCTCAATCCATATTAGTAGCTCACCTCTAACACCATGGGCCCTCACCTTGCTCAGCAGCCTCCTGTGTGGCACCATATCAAAGGCCTTTTGGAAGTCTAGGTAGACCACATCCAACAGGTTTGTCAGGCACGACCTCCCCTTACTAAATCCATGTTAACTTGTTCTAATCCGACCCTGCTCTTCCAAGAATTTAGAAACCTCATCCTTAATGATGGATTCTAGAATTTTACCAACAACCGAGGTTAGGCTAATTGGCCTATAATTTTCCATCTTTTGTCTTGATCCTTTCTTGAACAAGGGGGTTACAACAGTGATCTTCCAATCATCTGAGACTGTTGAAAGATCTCAATCAACGCCTCCACTATTTCCTGAGCCACCTCCCTCAGAACTCTAGGATGTAACCCATCAGGGCCAGGAGATTTATCGATTTTAAGACCTTTTAGCTTTTCTAGCACTTTCTCTTTTGTAATGGCAACCATACTCAACTCAGCCCCCTAACTCCCTTTAATTGTTGGGATATTACTCATGTCTTCCACTGTGAAGACTGACGCAAAGTACTTATTAAGTTCTCCTGCTATTTCCTTATCTCCCATCACTAGGCTTCCAGCATCAGTTTGAAGTGGCCCAATGTCTACTCTTGCCTGTCGTCTGTTTCTTATGTATTGAAAGAAACTTTTACTATCACTTCTAATATTACTGGCTAGCCTACCTTCATATTTGATCCTCTCCTTCCGTATTTCTCTTTGTTATCCTCTTTGTTTTTGGAGTCTTCCAAATCTTCTGATTTCCCAGTGCTCTTGGCCACTTTATAGGCTCTCTTTTTCTTTCATAGATTTCCTGACTTCCTTTGTCAGCCATGGCTGTCTAATCCCTCCCCGGATAATCTTTCTCTTCTTGGGGATGAACCTCTGTACAGTGTCCTCAATTTTACCCACAAACTCCTGCCATTTTTGCTCTGTCTTCCCTGGTAGGCTCTGCTTCCAGTCTATTTTCGTCAGTTCCTCTCTCATGCCCTCATAATTACCTTTTTATTTAACCGTAACACCATTACATCCGATTTTGCCTTCTCTCTTTCAAACTGCATACTGAACTCTTCCATATTATTCAAAGTTTGAGTGAAGATTTGTAACTCGGGTGCTCGTTGTTGTGGTTCTGTTCGCCGAGCTGAGAATTTTTGTTGCAAACGTTTCTTCCCCTGTCTAGTGACATCCTCAGTGCTTGGGAGCCTCCTGTGAAGCGCTTCTGTGGTGTTTCCTCCGGCATTTATAGTGGCCTGTCCCTGCCGCTTTCAGTTGTCAGTTTCAGCTGTCCGCTGTAGTGGCCGGTATATTGGGTCCGGGTCGATGTGTAGTGTACAAAATCCCATGCAAGGACTGCACAAAACACTATATAGGACAAACAGGAAGACAGCTAACGATCCGCATCCACGAACATCAACTAGCCACGAAACGCCACGACCAGCTATCCTTAGTAGCCACACACGCAAACGACAAGCAACATGAATTCGACTGGGACAACACTACCATTATAGGGTAAGCCAAACAAAGAACAGCCAGGGAATTCCTAGAAGCATGACACTCATCCACAAACTCCAGAAACACCACAGAAGCGCTTCACAGGAGGCTCCCAAGCACTGATGATGTCACCTAGACAGGGGACGAAACGTTTGCAACAAAAATTTCCAGCTCGGCGAACAGAACCACATCTACCATATTATGGTCGCTGCTTCCTAAGTGTTCCCTTACTTTAAGATTTTTTATAAAGTCTGGTTCATTACATAGAACTAGGTCCAGAATAGCCTGCTCCCTTGTGGGCTCCATGACAAGCTGTTCCAAAATCCTGTAAGCATTCCATGAATTCCCTTTCTTTGGATCCACTGGCAACATTATTTACCCAGTCCATCTGCATATTGAAGTCTCCCATGATCACTGTGACCTTGCCGTTCTGACATGCCTTCTCTATTTCCCGGTAGATGTTGCGCCCCTGGTCTTGACCACTGTTAGGAGGTCTGTACATAACTCCCACTATAGTTATTTTGCCTTTGTGGTTCCTCAATTCCACCCACACAGACTCCACATCATCCGACGCTATGTCATTCAGCACCATAGATTTAATTTTCTTAACGAACAAGGCAACCCTGCCCCCTCTGCCCCCCCCCCCTCTATCTTTTCGATAAGTTGAAAACCCTTGGATGTTTAACTGCCAGTCCTGACCCCCCTGTAACCACGTCTCTGTGATGCCTACCACATCATAATCATTCACGATGATCTGTGCCATTAGTTCGTCTGCTTTAAGAATGCTACAAGCATTCAGGTAAAGTGCCTTAATGCTAACTTTCTTATCATTAGAGATATTCTCATTGCAGTTACATTGCAAACAGCACCTGTTGGATTGGAATAGACTGGGGCTGTTTTCCCTGGAGCATCAGAGGCTGGGGGGTGACCTTGGAGAGGTTTATAATATCATGAGGGATATAGATCGAATAAATAGACAAGGTCCAAAACTAGAGGGCATAGGGTGGTGGGGAGATTTAAAAAGGATCTAAGGGGCAACATTTTCTCGCCGGCTGGTGCGTGTATGGAATTTGGAAGGGTATATGAATAGGAAGGGTTTAGAAGGATATGGGCTAAATGCTGGCAAATGGGATTTAATTAATTTAGGATATCTGGTAGGCATGGGCAAGTTGGACCGTAGGGTCTGTTTCTGTGCTGTGTCTCTGACTCTGACTCATTTGTGAGTTATAGTAACTTTAAAAAATGCAGCAACTCCCTTAATCATCCTTTCCCATTTTGCTCCAAGTTCAAAATAAAGGCACACCCTTTGGGAAGAGTTACCTAATTAATCCTGCACCCCAGGTTTTTCCTCCGACCTTGTATACATTCCCTTTTTGATGGTTATGTTGAATTGTTTTAATAATCCTTCTCTGGTGTTGTATTCCAGATCATTACTTACTCCATTGCCTACTTGTGCTCTCTCTCCCAAACAACTCTTTCTGCCCGTCATCTTAAATTTGTGTTCTATTTATTGGCTCCACAGTAACTTCTCCTGGTCTAGAATATCATATGATTTCAAACGTTTCTCTTGCATCCTTAACCTGTTCTGCTCCATTTGTAAATACCCCATTTACTGCAGTCTCTCCATATCACCAAATCTCCCCTTCTTGGTACTGTTTTCATGAAGCTTGTCACCCGTTCCTTTTATCCAGGACACATCTTGGCCAATCACAGTTGGCTGGCCAAACTATCAGCATAGTTTTCTCCTATGGTATAATTTGTTGCGATGGCTTGAAATTTAACACTTTTTATGCCTATGTTCTGATGAGCACAAGATGAGAAACTTAAATATGTGGCTCTTTTTGACAGCTTTCTGAAAAGTCTTTGGTAGATTGTAAAAAGCTATTCCAATTCAATGACACAGATTAATGTTTGGCAAATTCTCATGGAGTTCAAGATTGGACTGAAATTGTGTTGCAGTGAGAGACTCAAAAATCTATTGCTTTTAACAGGCCACTGAAGTTTCACGTATGTGAAACGTGTGGTCGCTGAGCAGAGACGAGTCTGAATTTTGTGACGGTACAACTTTAATATTCTACAGCTCCTAATCGCACATTTATAATACCAACAATCCAACCAATTCATTGCATTGTTTTAGAACCATTAGTGTTATGATTTGGGGTGGGAAGTGTGCTCTGTCCCACTACCATATCAATCACAATCCAATTGGTTCTGCTTTAACACGTTACTTCATCACAAATTGGCTTTAATGCAATTTAAGATTTTAGGCTGTTATTTGCAGAACATGAACTTAGCTGAATTAGCTATAATGCGATTCTGGTTGCATTAGTTTACGTGGTGCGGTTATTGCATGATTTTCTCAGAACGTGAGATCGCACGAGAATGGGACTATCACATTTTACCAGAACTGACTGGATAACTTAGAATGGCTGAACTAGGTAAAACACTATGATTTGTATGTTAGACTTTGAATATAAAGATCCATCAACCAGATTTTAAAATATAAATCCATACACTTACTAATACTGCATAAATTCAATGTTTACTAATACTGAATGTAACTGAGTATGTACAATTCTGGTTGAGAATCTTTAGCAGATAGTGATTTGGAATTATGATCAAACTGTTCATCTTATGAGAGAAGCTGGACCAGGGCTCCAGGTACCACAATGAGCCCACAAAGGTTCCTACCCTGAAATGAGAGAGCTGAGCCAGAAGTTCAATTCCTACAAGCTTTGTCCCAACTGATGTAAACAATATTCAAAGTGGAAATGCGACCATCAGAAACCAAGACAGATGGGTAAATCAGTATTTATCACAAGCCGTGATTTCTAAGAAATGGTGCTCATAAACAAATTTTTATTTACATAGAGGTCAGTGACTGATAGCCTCTTCTGAATATATTCAATATACCTTTCATGAAAGAATAGAAGTTCTTATTACAAGAAATAAAAACACAAACTATGTCATACAGTATGAGGACTTTTGAAATGATCTCATTATAAACATCAAAAAGAGAGATTCATACCTTTTTTATCCCAACAGTAGCCCTACAGACACTCAAACCTCTGTTAGGCATTACCAGCTGTCTCCATACTCAACTGGAGCAGTTGTAGTTTATACAACAAATTGCCAAGTGGAAACATTCACTACATACAATTTTCTTCAGTTAATATCTGTCCCGAGACCCTTGAAATGAGCAATAACGCAGCCGAATATTACTTAGCATGATCCTTGTTTTCTACAGCATTCCAGGACCTCTTCTCCATCCCATCAGAGCCATCTATTTCTGAAGCTTTCTTCCCACTGACTTTTGAGCTTTTCAGGACTTCGCATCTGCCCTAACTGTCAGAGACCGCTAATAGCGCCTGTATGTCTTGCCATGATCCTTCTTCCCTCTGAATTAAGTTTGGATATATCAACATTAGATTTGTATGAATACTTTTCACCTCCAGTTTCTTGGATTTCAGATTCTTCGATCCTTGTGCCAAGGAGTGGGAAATTGAAATTAAGATGACGTTCACACTATAAATATATTTTGGTGTGAGGCTATTTGTTTTGCTGTGGTCACATTCCAGAAATGTCAGGATGGAGATCTCTGGATGTGATACTCTCTCTCAGCTTCACTTTGGAACTAGTTGGTGTTTGGTTACCTTCAAGTTGGTACAAGACTAGTTTTGGATTTACATTCTTAATCAATTTGGGGCATACAAAGTTAAACTTGACTCTTTACATGAGAACAGGTCCACTGGTCTAGACTGTAGGACAGTGTCAGCTGATCTGGTCCCATGAACTTGGCCTTATGGAAGACTTGTACCAACTTCTGATCCATCTTGTACCAATGTGACCAGAATCTGTATAATTGGTGTTTGTTCATGCAATTGCACTTGTGTATTGTGTTAAAAACTGGACTGACCTGTCATTGTTTTCTTCAACTATCTAAAAATATGCTTGGTAATCCATTGGCCTAGAACTTTAAGGAATCTTCAAGATTTTCCTCCTCTGATATTTTGTAAGCAGCATTAGCATTGTCTTCAACAGCAGCCTGGAGACCCAGGCAGCCTCTGATCAGTTTAATTCTTGGCGTATTAAAGGAGTTATCAACTAAACCTAAATGATCCATGTTTCTCTCACTGCCTGCTGCAGCGAATTTGCCAATGCCTTCCTGAATTCAGAAATCACTTTTAAGGATTAGTCTAGCATTGAAATTTCCATGGAGAGGTAGCATCACTTCGTGTTTAACAACAACTTGTTTCCTTTCTTTGCAGGCGTTACTTTGGTGAGAAGATTGGCCTGTACTTTGCCTGGCTCGGTTGGTACACTGGAATGCTGTTCCCAGCTGCTATTGTTGGCTTGCTAGTGTTTTTGTATGGAGTTTTCACACTGGATTACTGCCAAGTAAGGTATGGGTTGGTATCATGTTTGGGGATGTCTGATTTGGTCTTCAGTGGAAATAAATTGTTTTTAAAGTGTTACTTTACTTTAAAACAAGGTGTGAACTTGGACACTTGTTTTTTTCTTTGTGTAATTGAGCATGTTAGTAGACTAGAGGCATTGACTATTCAAACCACAGATTCTTCTGTCGTTATTACACCCAGAGTCTGGGCAAGGTTCCCCAATTTATGCTTACAGGTGGGATACCCCAAATATTTGAGCTTCCAAGTGAGGAATGGATTGGCTGGCTGTCTGTATTCACTGACCCCACTCCCCCACCTCCCTCAACTGGTAGAGACGAGGTTAATTTAAAAACTCATTAATTTTCTTGTGAATATAGTACTCCCCAGACCCAGATGAACTTTCCTTTTAAAAAAGAAATCTATTTGCGCCAGGCTGGAGTTAACAACAAATGACACACTCGTCCCTACACCCCAATTCTTTCCACCCAAGTGTAAAAGGATAAAAGTTTTTTAAAAAACAGACAGTTATTCTGATCAGTCTCTGAATTGTTTGTGAAGAATGCATAGTTTGAATGTTGCTGCCATTGCAGTGGAGGTTGACATTGACGGTCAAACACTTAACTTCAAGATTCTTAGTTTTGCAGGTTGGTTGAGATTCTGCAGTTCTGATTCCTTTCAACAGTGACTGGGTTATAGCATTCAGGATGAGAGTGTCCTTCAGTTGTCCTGTTTCCTTTTGTCTGACTCACTAGCTAGTACTCTCAATGACCGGGTTCCTTGATCTGCAAGGCTGTGGTCAATCCTAAGAGTGGCATTCAGAGTGCTGCACTGTCAGAGGTACTGCAGTTTGAGGTGAGAAGTTTGGTTAAGACCACATCTGCCTCTAAGTGGGTATAAGAAGAGACCTTCTCGCTACTTTTGAAGAGGGCAAGTTCTCCTTCGAGTTCTGACCAATATTTGTCTGTCAACCAATGCCACCAAGCTATGTAGTTAGATCATGGATGTAGGAGCTTGCTGTTCATAAACCGGCAGCGATGTTTCTACATTTCAACTGTGACTCCTCTTTTATGAAGTTTGTTATTGGTTGTAAAGCATTTTGGGTTCATGAAAAGCACAACATAAATCCAGTTGTAATCTCTGGATATTTGACGTGGAAAGCAGGTGAAGGAATTGAAAATGTCTCCCTTCATGGCTGGTGTGGTATGCATTGAACCATAGAAAAATACAGCACAGAGAGAGGCCATTCAGCCCATTGTGTCTGTACTGGCCAAATAAAAACTAGTTACCCATTCTAATCCCATTTGCCAGCACCCAGTTCATAGCATTGCAGGTTAAGTGCCTCAAGTGTAAATTTTCAGAGTTTCTGTCCACTTTCCCAAGTAGTGAATTCCAGGCACTCACCACCCTCTGGATTTTAAGTGTTTTTTCTCATGCTCCCTCTAATCCTTTTATATATGTATGTGTTCCCAGTAATTGATCTCTGCGCGAGAGAGTGACCAAATATTGGTCAGAACTCTATGGAGAAATCGCGTACTTGATCCAAACCCCTCATTATTTTGTACACCTCGATCAAGCCACCCCCTGGCATCCTCTAGTCTAAGAAAAATGACCCCAACTTTTTCCTCTTGGCTGCAAATTTGAAGTCCTGGCAACCTTCTGGATTTCTGATGGATTTTATGTTCTGCCACTTTTTTGATTCTTCAATTTGTTTTCCAGACTTGAAGTGCAGAAGGTAGACAACTTTCCTACTTCTCCTAGACATACTGTCAACCTTTGCAATGCAAATCTTGTTTCATTGTAAAATTCACGTCAGACCATGTGACCGTATTCGTATTTTTAAAACATTATTTTGAATGTTGAGTCAGCTGGATATTTGTGTTGCCCAACAGGGAAGATGGCTGGAATTGAACTGTTTCTGATGGCCATTCTTGATATTCTCTTAATTTAGGTTAACACAACTCAGTGGTTAGCACTGCTGCCTCAGCACCAGGTTCCCAGATTCAATTCCACCCTTGGGTGACTACCTGTGTGGAGTTTGCACATTCTCCCGGTGTCTGCAAGGGTGACCTCTGGGTGCTCTGGTTTCCTCCCCACAGTCCAAAGATGTGCAGGTTAGGTGGATTGGCTGTGTACAATTGTCCATGGTGTCCAGGAATACGTAGGCTGTGTGGATTAGCCATGGTAATGCAGGGTTAAAGGTATAGGGTGAGATGCTTTCCAGAGGATCAGTGTGGACTTGGTGGGTCGAATGGCCTGTCTACAGTGTGGAAACAATCGACAATTATATGAATAATTTTATAAAGCATGGATTGTTAAAAATGAGAAATAAAGGGCCTCAACATTGCTATAGATTTCAAAATTTATCTCGAGGGGATATTCCAGAGGAGGGAAACTGTTTGGTTTCTTAATCTGGAATAACCTCATGTTCGTTGTGGTGCTGATTTTCAGTATTACAAATGTTCCTTGCTGTGAAGTATAGTGTTGCAGGTGTCAGAACTTAATCAGGAAAAGCTCTGTTCATATTTGGTAAGTGGGACAGTCCATCTCTTTTTGTGAAACCCTGATCAGGTCACCAAGATCAATTGCCTGACTGACGGCCGGACAGGGCAAAACAATTCTCACGAGAATTATTCATTGTAAACACATTTATTCTTTAGTATAGCAATCAAACAGGAAGATACTTAATCTATTATTATACAACTTGAACGACACCCCTTTAAAACCCCAAACACACTCTCTCTTATTCACAAATAAACCAGTTAAAAGATGAACCTTTTGACACACGCATTTTGGGTTTAAAAAAATGTAGACAGGGAAAACATGTTCTAATTATCATTAAGACCATAAGTCTGAATTAAATGTGTCTCAGTTTCTTTTGATGATGCTAAGACAATGGTTCTTCATTTTGATAGTTATCTGGTGAACCTAGGACTTGTTAATATTTATTTCCTGCTTTTTTTTTGCATTTTCACTCTCTTGGTGGGGGAGAGGGGGGCGAGACATGTTTTCAGTTTGTTAGATCTGGAGGCCTTCTGTCTTAAAGGTTTGTATCAAACTGGAGTTTGGCTATACTAAGAGCTATCATCAGACAGTTTTTCTCAAGTCAAATACTTCGAGTGCCACTCGGTCTCAGTACATCAATTGCTCCAGCAGTAACATTGCCTTGTGCGGGTAAAAGTGTATGCCATTTGGTTTTATGCAACTTTGAGAACTCGCATGTTATTTCAGCTCGTATAGCAAAGATTGACATTATAATCCAAAAAGGAAATTGTGTGGTCCACTACACAACACAGATGGAGGCCGTTCGACCCACATTGCTGTACTCTCTATTTGAAAGAGCTATCTAACAAGTTGCATCCCAATGTTCTATAGCCCTGAATGTTGCCCAATGCCAATTGACAGTATCTGCTTCTATTGACCCTTCCAGACACATATTCAAAATCATCATAACAGCTCAGTCTTTTGTCACTCTCACTTTTAATAAGGTCCTGTAGTTACTGACTCCCTTACCACTGGAAACAGCACTCCTTCCTTCCTTTGGTCTGAACCCTTCAGAATTTTGAACAGCAGATTGTTCCCTAACTTGCCCCATTCAGAGGGGAACATTCTGAGCTCCTCTATATCTCATTGTATAACTGAAGTCTCGTGTATTACCTCAGTGCCTGGAATGTGATTTCACTGTCTCCTCTTTCCTCATCTAGTAAAGAAATCTGCCAAGCAACAGAAATAATTATGTGTCCACTCTGTGACCATCATTGCCGCTACATGCGGTTATCGTACAGCTGTGTATATGCCAAGGTAAGATATCAAATTCCATTAAATCATGACTCTCGATAGGTGCCAATGAATGATTGCGTAGATTCACAACTTCTGCAAGATGTATTATTTTGAGCCTTTACTCACAATAGCCACCTCCCAGTTGTGACAGTCAGACCTAGGTGTTTAAAGTGCAACAAATAATTGCAGGCCATTAAGCTTCCTTTGCCTTTTGCGCATTGCTGGAAAAGATTTTTTTTGTCCTTATCAAGACCATTCCTGTAAATAGGAGCAAATGCTTTTAAACTGTAGGAGAAGAGAATACTGATTAGTTGGCAAGTGAACTCTGGTAGAGGTGTTGCCATTGTGAATATATTGGTTAATTGATAACAGACTGATGAGGGAAAGCAGTAGTGTAGTATCTCTGGACTTGTAATCCAGCCTTCCAGGCTAATGGGCTTGAATCCCAGGATGGCAGATGGTGAAATTTTGAATTTTAAAAAATCTAATTGAAAGCTAGTTGAATTGCAACCACTGTTGTAAAAGCCCACCGAGTTCATTAATGCTGTATTTAGGGAAAGAAATCTGCTGTCCTTGGCCTAAACTACATGTGACTTCCTCTGAAGTGGTTCTGGCAAGCCACTCGTAGAGGGCAGTGGGGAATAGGCAATAAATGCTACCCCAAGCCGCAATGCCCATGTCCCATGAATGAATAAAAAGATACAGCCAAGTTGTTTAAATGTTGAACCAGGCAGGTACAATAATTTAGGTGTTGACCTGAGGGATAGGTCAGAGAACGGCTGTTGAGTGGACAGGAGCAGTGCCTGAACCAGGAGGGATTGTTTGCCAACGTATAAACGTTGGTTTCCCTTTACCCCGGTACTCTTGTGAATGGTCCTAATGAGTGCACGATGAAAATCGTCAACAAAATTCTTATTTCAGCAATTTCTATTTTATGCCACCAAACAACCATTACTTTCCATTGAATTGGAAGGAGGTCAGTTACAACAGGATTGATATCAAAGTGGCTTTGCTTGTAAAAATCCTTGGATTCATCACTTCTTTGAAACTATGATTGGTTAATCAAAAGCTGGTGAGGCATTTCAGAATTGTTACAGCACAAATAGTCCATTCAGCCCTTGATGGCTGTGCTAGGTCTCCAAGTAAGCACAGAATAGTGTTGTTGGCCCACCAATGCCTCACAACATTCTTCATTTTCCAAGAACAGCTGAGTTCCCTTCATGAAAGACTTGTTTAAACCTGTCTCTACCTCTGTCTCAGGTGTTTACATTTACAAGTTGATTAAAATCTGTGCGCCTTCATTCTGGATCCTATCATAAGTGGGGCAAGCTTCTACTGAAGTACTCTGTCCAGAACACTTGTTTAAAAAGTATCTGTCTTGAAAGATATCCACAATCCCTATTGTTCATTGACACTCAAAGTAGTTCCAGATTTCCACTGCTCTAGTGTGAAAGTCAAACCCACTGGCATGAGCTTGGAGTGTGTCTGACCCAGATTGGGCAAGGGTGGTGGATTCTTTCCCTAAAGAACGTTAGCAAACCAGCTGGGTCTTCAATAACAATCTGGCAGCTTCACAGTTCTTATTTATAATACTGAAAGTCTGCTGAAAATTGCAATTTGCAGAGTGGGCTTTTGTTCTTTGAGGGAGGTGGGCATTGCTGGGTAGGGCTGCATTTTATTGCTGATCCCTAATTGTCCTGGAGAAGATCTTGATGAGCTACTGCCTTGAACAGCTACAGTCCATGGGATGCAAGTAAATCTGATAGGGAAGCAATTCCAAGAGTTTGACTGGCCTACTGTGAGGCGTGGTGATATAGTGCCATTTGATAACTCCCCATTGTCAGTGGCTTCTTTGCTTAATTACTTGTCTAGATTCTTGGATTGTCAGTCCTGTACTGTAACCACAATACTTCCGTATCCTTCGCTCAACCAAAACTGATATCCAAGTTATTCCATACTCTGCCTTTGATTAGTTTTTAATTCACTCGTGGGCTGTGGGTGATGCTGGCTGGCCAGTATTTATTGCCCATCTGTAATCGCCCTGGAGAAGATGATGAGCTGTTGCCTTGAATTGTTTTAGTGTGTCTACCTACCGTAGACAGAATGTTGTTAGGGGAGGCAATTCTCAAATTTTGACCCAGCAACACTGATGGAACACTCGAACAAAGCATCTGAAAAGCTCCAAAGGTCTGGAGTACTTCAGTTAAATATTAGCTTCATTGATTCAGATTTCAAATATGTTACAACAGTGTGAGGCATTTTTCTTGAGACAGTTTGTTTCAAGAATAAAAGCTTTCTTCAGAAATCCCTCCAATTTACTGACCTGGGTAGGTGGTGGTCAGCATTGCGAGCAATACCTTGTGGGTCATCTGCAAGATGTTGGAACGTTTTGGTGCTCAGAAGCTGCTAGGATTGACTCACTTCTAATAGTGTTTCCTGTAATCATATGGAAAATATTTTCCATTTATAGGTGACTCACCTCTTTGACAATGGAGCTACAGTATTCTTTGCTGTTTTTATGGCTGTATGGGGTAAGTGTCCTTTTATCTCTGATGAAGTTATGGACGAGTAGAAAAAACCAGAGTGGGTGGGAGTATCAAATCAGCCTGATTTTTATATCCTCCTGTTAACTGCTTAATTTGTGATTTCATTTTTAACTACTTTGAACTCTTTTTACACTCCACCATTTTTGAAAGGAAATCTAATTTTTAAAAAAATTAACATGACCACCAATTGCACTTGTGAAAATTCAAATCCAAAGCAGATGTAAACCATTTCAGCCCCAGAATCCTGCTGTGCCAGTCAATAAGATCATGGTTGATCTGATTTATAAACTCCAATCCACATTCCTGCCTATGCCTTATAATCTTTCATACTCTTGCCTAATAAACAGTAATTCATCTCGGTCCTAAAAATATTCAGACTCCCCTTCCACCACAGTTTTCAGGAAGAAACTTTCAAAGATTCATTAAATCCTTTTTATTGCAGGCCGTTCAGCCCATTGAATTCTCACTGCCCCTCTGGAGAGCAGCCCACCCAAACACACCCCACTACCCTATCCCTGTAATCTTGCATTTTCTATAGCTACTCCACTGAGCCTAAACCACCTCGGATGCTATGGGCAATTTAGCATGGCCAATCCCAACCTGCAAATCTTTGGTCTGTGGGAGAAAACTGGAGCACCTCTAGGAAAACATGTAGACAGATGGAGAATGTGCTAACTCCACGCAGTCTCCCAAGAATTCCCTTGAATTGGTATTCTTGTGAATTATCCTGATGAGTACATCATGAAAAGCTTTGACAAAATGTCTTTTCTTTTCCCCCACCCAAGAGTTCTCAGTTTCTGTACTGGCAAACAGCTATTTAATTTTTGTTTGCTTTTTTTTTTAAAAAAAATTCTTGCCTTGGTCTAAGTGAGAAATCACATGATGCCAACGGGTTTTTTTTGGAATCACAAGCTTTCGGAGCAATGCTTTCCCTGATAAAATAAATAAATCTTTTGGACTATAACCTGGTGTCATGTGACTACTGACTTTGTCCATCCCAGTCTGACACTGGCACCTTCACATCTTGGTCTAAATGTATGATGGTAAATTCTTGTTACCTAAACTCAGGTTGATCAATGTATCAGGAAGAGGAAGTTGAACAAAGATCCATTTGAGTCCGGTGCTGTCTGGTAGATTGTAAGGTTTGGGGAATATTATGAAGGGGGTGACATTTTTTCTTAAAGACCACATTTTTCATTTAAGCACAACACCTTTTCTGGTTCCACTTGGTATAAATGGCAATTTGCTGTCCCCCTTGCTTCACAGAAGCATATAGCACAGAATGAGGCCATCCAGCCCATCTTGTCTGTGCTGGATCTTGGAAAATGCAATGCAATTAACCCTGCTTCACTGTTCTTTCCCCACAGTCCTGCAGTGTTATTCTTTTCCAATAGTCATTTCAGATTGCTACTGAATCAACTTTCACCTTTTTCAGGCAACGTATTGAATTTTTTGAATTTAGAAGTTTTTTTAAGAAAGAAAAATCTCCTCTTTCCTCTGGTTCTTCTGCCATTGGTGTTAAATCGCCTTTCTATGATAATGGACATCACCAGGTTCTAATCTATGTCAAAGTCACATGATTCTAATACCTACCAAATCTCCCTTTTCTTCATCTTCCCTTTTTAGGAAGAATATCAACTTCTTGAGTAAAAGAAAAATACTGAAGATGTTGGAAATCTGAAATAAAAACAAATTGCAAGAGAAACCCAGTAAGTCTGGCAGCAATTGTCAAGAGAAAAAGAGTTAATGTTTCTATTCTAGGCACTGTTCAGAACTTGTGAAGAACAATTAAACTGAACTCCACCAATCTCTTCACAGATGCAGCCAGACCTTCTGAGTTTCGCCAACATCCTCTTCTGTTTTTATTCTTGAGTCTCTTCATATTAAGTGAAGTCCTACATCTTTTGCATCATTCTCCTCCGCACCCTCTGTGAAGCTTTGCCCCTTCCTTTTTTAAGCATTTCAATAGCTACAATTAAACCAAATCTTTTTCTCATTTTGTATTTCAACTATACTGTAAGAACAGTGTATTTTGCTTAAAGTTGATAGTTTGACCAATTTAATTGCATCTGGAACGCCAAGTCTTCCACTTTCCTTTAAAATAAGAACAAGTTAGGGTCTAGGCTACTTTAATATATTTTGAGGGATTTTGGTCTGGTCCATAACAGTAACCAAATTGCAACAATAGGACTTATGGTCTATCAAGCTAAGTTTCATACTCCAATTGGACTTGTCCAATGTTGCCTTCAGCTGGCATTTGTAACAACATCCTATGGTGTAAGGAGCATACTTTTTTGCATAAGCTTCATCTTGTCTTGATTGATTGATTAATCAAATATTAATTCCTCTGGAAAGTGTAGAAGACCCCTTCAGATTGTGACCACTGTTGAAAAGGACATCAACTGAATGGTGACCCTTTTCAATTCACTAGGGTATTTTAAGCTTGAGTTTAATCTCCTCTTCTGTCTGTTTCTCACCTCAGCTACAGTCTTCCTGGAGTTTTGGAAAAGGCGGCGAGCAGTTATTGCCTACGACTGGGATTTGATTGACTGGGAAGAGGAGGAGGTTCGTGTTAAGTGACTCTACAACCTGAATATCTGTCCATCACATTGTGGACTGATACTTGAAGGAAGCCAACATTCAAGTGTTTCACTGAAGTTAAATATTCTTTTGGTTACCTGCAACCACCTCAGGGAAGCTGATAGGATTTTTAATTCAACGGGAATTTTGAGCCAACACACCAATTAAATAGTGAGGGCCAAAATTGATAAGTTTACTTCTGTTTATGTGTTGGCTGTTGTTCAGACAGACCCTTCTATTCTCAGACTCAGAAGGTTCTATTATGGAGCCTGAACTAAGAGGATAGAAAATTGAATGTCTTTATCTTTCACCTGCAGGAAGAAATCCGTCCCCAGTTTGAAGCAAAATATTCCAAGAAGGAACGGGTGAATCCTATATCAGGAAAACCAGAGCCTTATCAAGCTTTCACTGACAAATGCAGTAGGATCATTGTATCAGCTTCTGGAATATTCTTCATGGTTAGTTAATTAATTACATTGGATGATATAGAATCAACAACAGAAATGGGGATATCCAGCCCAACTAATTTCTACCAGCGTGTAGAACACCCTAGAGTGCATACGAGTGGAAAAGTACAAGTAGACAAATCCTGACAGGGTTGAGACGAGGCAGTTGGAAAGGGAGGATACCAGTGCAATGTGTAAATGCTCTTACAGAGTAGCCTGGCTGAATGTCTCACTTCTCTGCAGTTGATTCTATTGATACCTATGAACTTTTTTTTTCTCTATGCACTCTCATGTCTTGAAACATTTAGGCTATTTGTCTGTCAATCTGTTCCATGTTCTAGTGCGCTCACTGAACAAAGCAGTTTTCTTCTTTGATTTATTAGTATCTGCCTTGTTTGTAGGTTTTTTGAATCCTTCACATGCAGAAACATTTTCTTCTCTACCCAACTCTGTTATGAAGACCTCCATGAGCTCACCTCTTAACCTCCCTCCGTCTTAAAGTGAAAAGGCTGTGCTCAATCATTCTTTTTCAGTCGCAGTGATCTCTTATTTCTGGTCTCATCCTTATACTGTGTCTGTGCCCTTTTTACTGTGTGGAGGTAGTGCTGTACAAAAATATCTCTGATAATCACTGTGTATGTACCAAGAGTTTGGATAATCTTTCTCTCTGCTCCATGTTCACATTAATAATTGTACATCATCCTTGACTGAAGAGAAACCCACCCCCATTTATTGTCTGTTTCAACCAGATCGGCAGGATTTGAATTTCCAAATCATTTTCTGATTATTGGAGTTATCGTACTGGATTAAAATCATTCATAACTCCTGAGTATGAGTTGAGAACTTGAAGAATTTCTGTTAAAAGTATGCAAATACCTATTTGTGCCCAAATTTATGGGATTGCTGTGTTTTTTTTAATCAAGTTGACTAGGATAAATTCATTCCCCTCCCGCCCCCCCCTAAGGATGTGCCCCCAAGGATGTGCCACATCAGAAGAACAAATTTCCAAAAAAAAGTAGCAATAATGTTACTTTGTTCACAATAATGTGCCAGTAATGTATGACATGGCATAGAGTCAGTGTGGCATGTTTGGGTAAATATGACCATGGAGCTCTTGTTCCTAAAGCTGTTGACCATTCGGGAGGAGGCAGAAATATGGGTATCTTGGGCAAAGCTGGCATTTATTGATCGCCCTTGTTAACCCTTTTGGAAGGTGGTAATTAATTGTCTTTGTGGGCTGCTGTAGTTCATGTGGTAAAAGTAATCCCTTTACTTTACGTTGGGGTGTGTGTTCCAGGATTCCGTCCCCAGGGACAAGTTAGAGGTTAAAAGTTTCCCAGAGTCGTGAATCAGCACTACCTCACTCTTGAACTGAGACTGATCACATTCCAGCTAATTGATGCAGCTGACCAATCTGTCTGTAATCCCTCTCTCAGATCTGTGTGGTGATTGCTGCTGTTTTTGGAATTGTCATTTATCGGGTGGTGACTGTGAGCATTTTTGCTGCATTCGAGTGGGCCCTAATTAGGAATAATTCCCAGCTAGCTACAACAGGAACTGCAGTGTGTATCAACTTCTGTATCATCATGCTTCTGAACGTGGTAAGCTCTCTTTGTCCAGACAGGAAATGCTAATAATGTTTGGAAATAATTGCATTTATGGAAAAGTATGCAGGAGATTGTACTGTGCATTGAATCCATACCTTGCATTTTTTTGTTACAATGGGCAAAGCCCTGACATAAAGTGTCAGTGTGGAATCCAATTGCACTGAATGACCTACTCCTAACTGATCATGGAGTCGGTCCTTTTATTTTGTTCAATAAAACCTGTTTTGAGAGCAGTCACACTGCGGCACAGTGGTTAGCACTGCTGCCTCTCAACACCAGGTACCCGGGTTCGATTCCCACCTCGGTCAACTGTCTGTGTGGAGTTTGCATATTCTCCCAGTGTGCGTGTGGGTTTCCTCCCACAGTCCAAAGATGTGCCGGTCAGGTGAATTGGCCATGCTAAATTGCCAAGTCAAAGGGTAAATATAGGGTAAGGGAATGGTTACTCTTCGGAGGGTAGCTGTAGACTTGTTGGGCTGAAAGGCCTGTTTCATACAGTAGGGAATCTAATCTAAGCAATACATGCAATTGGGAACCTCAAACCAAAGGTCAAATGATTTTCTAAAAATGAAAGTGGAACTACATTTTGTGATTTGTATAGTTACCGTCAATGATATTAAACCAAGCTAAATCGGAATATCCATTTCATTGTCATATTGTCACTAAATTGATTTTCTGAATTGTTACTTCAGTGTAACTTGCAACGAACAATGCACCTTTGTGGAAACACTGGTATAGTGACAATATTACAAGGCTTGCGATCTGGGGCCCTGGCTAATGCACTGTGGACACAGTTTCAAATATCAAATTTAATCTTTGATTCGATTTGGATTAGATTCCCTACAGTATGCCAACAGGCCCTTTTGGTCCAACAAGTCCACACTGAGGCAGCAGTGCTAACCACTGAGTCAGTGTGCTGCCCATAAACAAAGGCTAGAGCAGTCAGGCAATCCTGTTTTGTCGAAACCCGTGATTGAACCAGGGATCTTTTAGATCTTCAGTGTAACCTTCTCCCAGCTGAGCTACTTCAGCTTTGAGCTGCAAATTCAGATTTATACTAACAAAAGTCTGGATTTTAAAGCTGGTTTCATGGTCACCATTACTGAGTTAATCCTCAATTATGAAAAAAACCCATTTGGTTCAGTAACTTTTTTTGGAAAGAAAATCTGCCATCCTTGCCCAAGCTGGCCTACATGTGACTTCTATCCTAACCTCATCACCGGATTGTGAACTTGGTCAAAAATTGCACATAATTGAATATCTATGTGTAATGACTGAGGCTAGAGGAGTGTAACATTGCCCAAGTCTCAATTCTCCATGGATCACAAACACCATTGAAAATAGTTTTGCCAGTTTCCAATATGAGCAATCAATCCCTGGCCCATGTCAGATTTTAAGTAATATCCATGACTTGGTATATTAAACACACCTATGGTTGATTGTAAAAACTGTAAAGGTGCAATAATTGGTTATCCCACAGTAATATTGAAGTATAAACACATATCTCTCCAAACATTCTCAACACACACAAACACTCTCTTTTTAAAAAAAAAAAGAGGAAAAGGAAATGGTTTCTTCAGAGATTTGGCTTTCTGAAATGACATTTGACCAGCGGGTGGTTATTGAATGCAAAATGATCGTGTAGGATGTTCTAGAAACTGTTAATCTGATGTTCTGGCACATTATGAAGTCGCGAATCAGACACCATTGACTCCAGTCTTGTAGATATGGCTTGCTTAAGAAATGCAATCTTGATTTGTAATTTCTCAATCAGTCTTTCAAAAGAATAAATAGATTTCCCCCTGAATAAATGTAGAGTGTTTTGTTTCCAGAAAGGGTATAGATTGGGCTGCTTGTTCTTAGTAAGCTTTCCTCCAACTCTGCTTCCCACTCACTGAACCAGATAAAACAAGAGCCTTGCCAAGTCCATCACTGTTCAAAAATAAAAGGCCCCCACCAAGGTTTACGGCAAAGCAAGCAAATACCTCCCAGTCACGTGGCAAGCCTTGTTTAAAAACACAATCTCCAGTATATACAATGACCTTTCAATGACCTGTTCTGCAAAAACTACTCCAAGAATGTCCAATAGACAGGAAATAAATTATTTTTCCAAGAATCCTTTGATCAAATCTCTACAAGCTATGTTAAATGTAAAGTGTCTTATTACCACGAGAGGCTTATTGAATGTTGGCACTGAAATTTTAAAATCGTAATGGCTGAAAAGATTGCAAGCGTTTTTTAGATATATAAGAGATGAGTGAGGCAAGAGTAGTGATTGGACTGCTGGAAAATGAGCCTAGTGAAGTAAAAATTAGGGAGGTAATTGCCTAGTCGTATTATCGCTGCACTGTTTATCCAAAAACCCAGGTAACGTTCTATGGACCCAGGTTTGAATCCTGCCACAACAAATGTTGGAATCTGAATTCAGTAAAAACCTGGGAAGACCTACTGACATTGTCAATTGTTTGGGAAAGTCCAACTGACTTGCTACTGCTGTTTAGGGAAAGAAACTGCCATTCCTTACCTGGTTTGGCCTACATGCAACTCCAGACCCACAGCAATGTGGCTGACCCTTAACTGCCCTCTAGGCAATGAGGGATGGGCAATAAATGCTGACCTAGCTAGTGATGTCCCCATCACCTGAATGTTTTGTTTTTAAATTTGGCAGAAGAACTGAATAGGTACTTTCCATCAGTCTTCACAGTGGAAGACACCAGTAGCATACCAGAACTTTTGAGAGTCGGCGTGTAGTGGCCATCCCCTAAGGAGCTGATGCTGGGAAAGCTGAAAGGTCTGGTGGTGGATAAATCATTTGGACTGGATAGACTACACCCTTTGGTTCTGCAGGAGATGGTGGAGGCATTAGTGGTGATCTGCCAGGCAAGAGCCTAGGCGACAGAAGCAATGAATGTACCACCACTGTTTGAGGCAGAAGACAGGAAATTATAGGCCAGTTACCCTGGTCTTAGTCATTGGTCAGACGTTAAAGTCCATTATTAAGGATGAGGTTGTGGAGTACTTGGAAGTACTCTGTAAAATAGGGCTGAGTCAGTGTGGCTTCAAAGGGAGGTCATGCATGTCAAATCTTAGAATTCTTTAAGGAAGAAATGAGCAAGTTGGATAAAGGAGAGCCTGTGGATGTAATCTATTTGGATTTTGAGAAGGCACTCGATAAAGTGCTGCATAGGCTGCTAAATAAGAGCTCATGTTATTAGGGGTAAAGTACTGGCATGGATGGAGAATTGGTTGACTGGTAGAATGGAAAGAGCAGGGATAAAGGAGTTTTTCCCAGGATGACATTGGGTGACTAGTAAAGTTTCATGGGTCAGTGTAGGGACAATAACTATTAGTATTATACATGAATGATCTGGGCAAAGGAACAGATGCTGTTGCTAAGTTTGCAGATGACACAAAGGTAAGTGGAGGGACAGGTAGTGTTGAGAAGGTGAGGCTGCGGAAGGACTTGGGCAGGCTAGTAGAATGGGCAAAAAGTGGCAAATGGAATAAAGTGAGTTTATGCACTTTTGGTAGGGAGAATAGAGATGTAGACTATTTCTAAATGGGGAAAGGCTTTGGAAATATGAAACAGAGGGACACGGGACTCCCAGTTTAGGATTCTCAAGGTGAACATGCAGGTTCGGTTGGTAGGTCAGAAGACCAATTCTATGCATTCATTTTAAGAGGGCTAGGTTACAAGAACAATGTCTTGCAGAGGCTGCATAAGGCTCTGGTCAGACCACATTTTAAATATTGAGCAATTTTGGGCCCTGTATCTATGGAAGGATATACTGTCATTGCACAGGATCCAGAGGAGATTTACAAGAATGATCCTAAGGATGAAGGTTTTGCCATACGATGAGCAGTTGAGTCTGTACATGAAGTTTAGGAGGACGAGGGTGTGATCTGACTGAAACTTGCAGAACGCTGAGACACCTGGATAGAGTGGATGTCGAGAAGGTGTTTTCACTCGGGTCGGAGAGACTAGGACCTGAGGGCACAGCCTCTGAGCAAAGTGAGATGAGAATTTTTTCAGCCAAAGAGGCATATCACTGAGTGTATTTAGCTGCGAGAGAGAGGTCCTTGATCAGTAAAGGGATCAAAGGTTACAGGGAGAAGGCAGGAGAATGGGGTTGAGAAATATCAACTAGGAGAAAGTGAGGACTGCAGATGCTGGAGATCAGAGCTGAAAAATGTGTTGCTGGAAAAGCGCAGCAGGTCAGGCAGTATCCATGGAGCAGGAGAAGGGCTTATGCCCGAAACATTGATTTTCATGCTCCTTGGATGCTGCCTGACTTGCGCTTTTCCAGCAACACATTTTTCAGTTGAGAAATATCAGCCATAATTTGGTCGAGCAGACTCTGGCTGAAGAGTCTAATTCTGCTCCTGTCTCATGGGAAAGAATCTTTAAATTCAAACCAGGCTGTTCAAGGGTGATTTGCTGAAGCACCTTTCCCACACCAAGGGGAGTGGGAATGCAGAACACTGCTCCTTGTTGGTGCTGCTTCCACTCAGTTACTTTGAGGTCAATTAGCACACTTCACTTCCCCCACTTAATCCTGCTTGTCCCCCTCCCAGCCTGGCTTTCCAATGTGATTAGTCCCTAGTTTATGCTTGCTTCTTAGTTTTATCTTTGTCTGAAGATTATTTCCCCTGCATCTCTTCACACAGATGACTTGGCAAGGTGACTACACTGTTGAGGTAGCAAGCTAACAACCTGTTCACCCATCACCTGACTTGCCCCTGAGAGTTTGGTTATAACACTGCTATTAGCGCAAGTCATTAAACATTTAATTAAAACTATATAATGTTGAAAATTGGTTACAGTAAGATTTACATCTTGAGAATAACTTATCTAAATATTTATTTTTTCAGCTGTATGAGAGAGTTGCACTGTTTCTGACCAATTTAGGTAAGTCTGTGTGGTTTTTCTGATGCAGTATACCAGGGGAGGCTTCGGTGAGCATTAGTGTGAGCTCTAAGAGAGCAGGTAATTTTAGGGTTCACCATGGGGCTGGCATGAATGTTACTAGAAGAAGATAAACTTCTCAGGATGAACTATTGAGGGAAGATCCCATGATCTTGAAGTATGACATGGTAGTCAAATGAACCAGCATAGAGAGGCTATTTGGCCCATTGTTTCTATGCTGCTTTGTGAAGAAAATCCAGTTAGTTCCACACTCCCTATTCTTTCTTTCCCAATAGCCCTGAAAACAACCACTTTGAAGATTTTTAATCTAAATCTCTCTCTTAAGTTACTGTTGAATCTTTTCCACTGTGCATTCCAGACCATGACAACATTTTAAAAAAAAAAAACACTCATCTGCTCTGGTTCTATTTCCAAATTCACCTTTTTGCAGATTAAACATCACTGTTCCAGGCGTCTGGCACTGGTTTGGTTGATGTTTGCTGATGACAAAATATAATGAGCTACAATTTGACACTTTTAGATTATTTTTCCTTTTCTTTAGCATGGTACATCACTCTCTAGCAAGAAGGTAGATGATGTTTTTGAGTTGTTGATATTCGTGATGTGTTTAAAAAAAAAGTGAAGCTGCCATAGTCTTACCAGACCATAGGGCTACTCGCTCTAACCACCAGTCACCTTGCTGGTGATTTCACCTCGGGGTCACTATGCCACAGGTGAGGGGAAGAGATTGGTTAGGCAGGTCCTCTGGCTGAGGT
This sequence comes from Chiloscyllium plagiosum, assembly GCF_004010195.1. Lineage (NCBI taxonomy): Eukaryota > Metazoa > Chordata > Chondrichthyes > Orectolobiformes > Hemiscylliidae > Chiloscyllium > Chiloscyllium plagiosum. The sequence continues at coordinate 49,548,700 of NC_057728.1, forward strand.
TACCACAATGTGGGAATTGAACCCACACTGCTGGCAAGCCAGCCATCCAGCCAACTGAGCTAACTATGTGTAACTGTCGCCAACACTGGGGTTGAATTCCCACTGATTCTTCCCTTTCTATCCCCCCCACCCACAACCCTTTTCATCTTCACCATTCTATCTGCAGTGTGGATCCGTTCTATGTCCCTCCATGGCAGAGCTAAACACCAACTTCACCTTGTAGGGAATCAGAATTTCTGATATTGTGCAAAAGGGGGCAATTTAATAATTGAGTAGAGAAAAATCCTTACCTCTTGATTATCTTGTACAGTAAGACTGAATGAGAGGACATGAATTTTATCTGAACCAATTTCCAGAACGTGTATCGAAAAGCTCTTATTTTAACCCAATGGGAATAGTGAGAATGTTTCTTGAGCTTTGTAATACCCTGTCAATTGATTTATCACTGGATTGCAAAGTCAAAAAGATGGTAGAACAGGTTGAGGGCATGGTTACTGACAGTGAATCCTAGGCCTTGTCAGAATTTGATCAGGTTATGGACTAAGAGTAAGGAACTTGTGTTGAACTCGTACAAGACACAAGAGCATTACATTTCAGGAACACATTAGAGTGAGTGCTGAATAGGTTTCCAAGACTGGTTCCAGAGATGAGCTTCCATTTTGAAAATATATATTGGAGAATTTAGGACAGTTTTCCTTGGACAAGAGGAGGTAGTCCAAACCATGAGTGTGTACAGAGGAGATGGGGAGAAACTGTTTCTATTCATGAAAAGATTGAGAACAAGAGGGTGCAGATTTAAAGGAATTGGCAAAGTGATATGAGAGAAATCTTTCTCATGCAGCAAGTGGTTAGGGCCTGGAAAATGCACTGCCTGGGAGAGTGGTGCAGACAGATTCAATCGAGGATTCCAAAGAGAATTGGACTATTAGCTGAAAAGGAAGAGTGTAGTGATAGCAGTAGAATAGTATGAGGTGAGTTGAACATTCAAAGAGCTAGTATAGACGTAATGGGCTATATGATGACCATCTGTTCTGTAAGTAACTTTAATCTATATTATCCATAGAAGTAAAGGTAGATAATGATTAGTGTAAGACTATCTTTGAAAAGTCTCCAACTCAAGGAGTGAAAGCTGAATTTTTTTTTTTGCTTTTTCTCTTTCACAGAACAGCCTCGAACCGAGTCAGAGTGGGAGAACAGCTTCACATTAAAAATGTTTCTGTTTCAGTTTGTTAACTTGAACAGCTCTACCTTTTACATTGCATTTTTCCTGGGAAGGTAAGTCTATTCCTTGAATAATTGGTTTGTCTTTCATTCAGAAAGAGTGCTAGTAAGTCAGACTGCAATGTGTCAGCATTGTTTAGCATCTACTTGCAAGTTTCATAGCCAGAGGGCCCTTGATGATAAAAACACAGCCCGTTATCCCTAGGATTGCACTGTCATAAAGTTCAGGGAACTCAGGTTGTTTCATTTTGAGATCTGGGTGTCACTGGCTAGGCCAGCATTTAATACCCATACCTAATTGCCTAGAGGGCAGCGAAGAGTCAATGACATGAGCTATAGGGAGAGGCTGAATAGACTGGAGCTATATTCCCTGGAGCATCAGAGGCTGAGTGGTGACCTTAGAGGTTTAAAAGATCGAGGACATGCATAGGGCACATAGCCTAAGTCTTTTTCCCAGTACAGTATAGGGGAATGCAAAACTAGAGGTTTAAGGTGAGAGGGGAAAGATAGACCTAAGGGGCAACTTTTTCATGCAGGGGATGGTATGTGTGTGGAATGAGCTGCCAGAGAAACTGGTGGAGGCTGGTACAATTACAACATTTAAATGGCATCTGGATGGGTATATGAATAGGAAACGTTTAAAAGGATATGGGCCAATTGCTGGAAAATGGGACCAGATTAGGTTAGGATATCTGGTGGGCATGGACGAGTTGGACCAAAGGATTTGTTTTCATGCTGTATAACACTGACATTGCTGTAGGTCTGGAGTCTCACATCGATCAGATCTGGTAAGGATGACAGTTTTCATTCCCTAAAGGGCATTTGTGAGCCACGTAGGGTTTAAAACAACTGGTAATAATTGTCATGATCACGGAGATTGGCTCTCGATTCCAGATTTATTAATTATATTTAAAATCCACAAGCTGCTGAGATTAGAGTTGAACCCATGTCCTCCAAGCATTTATAAATTGATGTGTTCATTCAATTGTCCATCTATATAATATTTACAGCTATTAATTAAATATTGTTATATTATAATCTTGTTCCTTGTAAGGAGTTGGAATAGTAATTCCAATTGTGGAATTGATTTATATGCTCATTACATCAAAAAAAGTTATCTTGTACTTTTAACGAGGTAAAATGTTCTAGAATGGCTTATGGTTGCACAATGAGACAGCTACGTAAGGAGTTATTAGGACAGATGAACGTCAGCTTGGTTGAAGGTAGATTTTAAGACCAAACTTATATGGCATCCCACTGATCTTCCTTCACCTGACCTTACCTCTCTGGGCCATCAAGTTCTACAAGGCAAAGCAGACCACCAAAGTGAGAGACAAACTAAAGAACATTTCAAGTCCTGTGATGTCTTTGAGCAGTGATAATGCTGCTAACTGTGAGCCAGAAAATCCCACATTCAATCTCCCCTCAGGATGTTACCTGTGTTATGACACATTAATATATAGGCTGCATTATCAAATAAAAACAGCCAAAATACTACAGATGCTGGAGGTCTGAAATAAAAACAACAGAGTCCAATGATTCACAACATTAGGGGTCGGCAAATGGTGTTTTATTCTATTGGGAAGAAAGTGAGGAGGGGCAAGTGGAACAGATGATGGGGGTGGGTGGGTGGGGGTGATGGGGATGGGGTGGTGGTCGAGGAGGAGAGTGTCCAGAGCAAAAGACAAAGGGAGCAGGGCTGAGATGTGAAGGGAAGGTGCTAATAGCAGTAAATGGGTCAACTGTAATGACGGCAAATCTGTATCCAGCTAATGTGCCTATAGCAGGTGATAACAACAGGATCACTTTCCTTTTCTATTCTGCCACAACTCTGTACTAGTTGCAGAATAACAGCTTCCCCATGTTAAAGAATTCTATGCATGCATTCTTGCTGTGTATAATCCACATGCCAAAAATGTCTCTTTTTCTTCCCCCCCCATCTTCCTCTGTAACGCATGTACAATGTTTTCTCACACACCTATTCTGAAGAGCTCTATCTGACCAGCCAATGCAAAAACAGAAGGGTAAGACATGCAGTTTGTGGAATCCAGAATCCCTACAGTGTGAAATGAGGCCGTTTTGACCCATCGAGTCTGCACCCACCCTCCAAAAAGCATCCCACCCAGGACAAGCTCTGTACCCTATCCAGTAACCCTGCAGTTCCCATGGCTAATCCACATGCATTTCCCTGGACACTGGGGTAATTTAGCATGGCCAATACACATAATCTGCACATTTTTGGACTTTGGGAGGAAACCTATACAGACACTTTGTCTGCATGGGGTTAACAGATTTTCATTCGCCTGAGGTTAGAATTGAACCCAGGTCCCTGGTGCTGTGAGGCAGCAGTGCTAACCACTGAGCCAGTGTGCAGCAATTCTGCAGTTTCTACAATTGCTGTATTTGAACTCGTTGCATGAATTCTCAGCAGTAAAATAATGTCAACTATCCATTTCAATTGAACATTTAAGTCTTCCTTTTTCACTCTGGAGGAGAATCTGCTTCCTTCGTTGATGTTAAGTAGATATTTTGTGATGTGCCACTGTTAAATTAGTGATTATACTTTTTTTTTTCTCAGATTAACAGGACGCCCAGGAGCCTATTTGAGAGTCTTGAACAGGTGGAGGTTGGAGGAGGTTAGTAACTCAAACTGGAATCATGTATTGCAGGGGAATAAAAACTGTCAGCCAGCATGTTATCAAAGTTAATATGTTTTAAACATTTGTGTTACTGTCTGACAAGATGGCAGTTGTGCAGCTCAATTCTATTCTTGGCTAGTTTCTCAAACACCAATAACTCTCCAAGTTGCCCTTTGCATTTAACCAACACCTTCAGAGTGCCCAATCCCTACAGTGTCTCGCTGATTATTTTGCTTCGATTTCTTCCGATATTTTGTCTTAAAATATAGTTACCTGAGCCATCTGCTCCACATTTGAAGATTAACTGGATCTCTTGCCAGCTTCTCACTCTGCTGTACAGATTAGATGAAATGTGAATTTTTTTTTTTGCTAGGGGTTTGGAATGTAAAAGTATGGAAATCTTGATACAACTATGTGCAGGGTGTGGTTGAGGCTGCACTGGGGGTGCTGTGTACAGTTTAATTCTTCTGTTCTGGTCCTTGCTTTTTGCATTGGAAGCAAATGAAGAGATTCACTCGGCTGATTCCTAGGATGATGCAGTTGACTTGTCAAGAACAACTGAACAAGTTAGGCTTTTGATCATTTAAAGTTTAGTGGAATGAAGGGTGATCTCATTGAAACCTGTAAGATTCTGAGGAAACTTGACAGAGTAGATGTCCTCAACTCTCCTCTGATTCTTTCAATTACATTGCCTCAGGATGAGTAGCACAACATTGCTGTTTGTCATTTTTATAAATGACCTGGAAGAGGGGTTAGAAGGTTGGGTGAGCAAGTTTGCGGATGATACATGTAGGACAGTCTGGAATGACTATGGGGTCTTGATGGTGATTGTTCTAAACAGTCCAAAAAATATTTCAAACTTATCCAACTGTTTAAAAGATAATTATGTCAACAAAGCTACAATGCTGGAATTAATACTGGCGACATAAGATGGAGGAGTTAAGAGCCTGTTTAAAGAGTACAGTCTGGTTTTCTTTCTTCTTTTGTACAAAGCAATGAACTCTGTGGAGTCCTGGATATGGTAATGGCCAACAAAATGCTTGGTGTTGATCAATTGTGTTTTGGTATTGGGATATCGATTTATCAAAGTATTAGGCAATGGTAGGACAGTCTTTTGTGTGAATTCTGGTAGTGCAGCTCCTGCACTTCCAAAAACACATTGGGATGTATCTTTGCTAAACAGTCTTCAACTGTTTTCAGTCTGATGCCTCTTGGCCAAACTGCCATGACTGTGGGCAGTGACCATTGCTCTGATAAATGGGTGCCTCTCATTTGGCTGCTACATAATTGATATTCAGGAGGAATTGATCTTTCCAGTTGGAATCTGGCAAGTTTCCAATCCGTATTCATTTGCTTATACATCTCCCCTGACTTTTGTTTTTTAACTTTCACTCTCCTTTCCTCATGCTTTTCATGTTCTCTTTCTCTCCTGTACTTCCTCACTTTTATCCATCTCTGTCACACTTTTTAACCCCCTTTCTTCTGTTTCCTGTGCCTGTCTCTGAACCTAGACTGAATACACAATTTTTCTTGTACTAGAATGGTCTCATTTAAGTTGACTTACAAAAATCAAACAAGGTATTAGAACGTGATATTTTCTTCTACATTAATTTATTTTTCAATTCAATCTTTGCATCACTGCAAAATGAATCGACTTGTATTTATGTAACTCCTTTCCTGACCTTGGGTCATCTTGCAATACTTTTAAAGCTAAAGAACTCCTTATAAAGTGTAGTCAATGCTGTATTATAGTACACATGGCAACCAATTTGCACACAGCAAACTCCCACAAGCAGCAATGTATTAATGACAGGATAATTAAGTTGTAGGCCTTAGGATTCTGAGATGCACGTGCCATCTCTTTCTCTTCTGAATAGTGTCTGAGAGATTCCTTACAGGGAAGGAGGAGTGGAGGCTCCATTGTAGTGATCTACTTAATAAATGGCACTGGCAACAGAGCAGCACTGCCCTCAGTCCTGTCTTTGGGAGGCTTCAGAATGGGACTGGAAGCTATGACTTTCAGGTTTTTTTGAGATGAATGTGTTTCCCGTTTAGCCACAGCCATCAGCTGCAAAATGTTGCTGTGCTGACCGGAACATTCCATTGCTCGTTTGTTTAATGTCCATCTCGTGCTTTGCTTTTTATCTTTAATTTGCAGTGCCACCCGAGTGGTTGCCTTATCGACCTGTGTTTGCAAATGGGAATCATCATGGTGTTGAAACAGAGCTGGAATAACTTCATGGAGCTTGGCTACCCGTAAGTAAAGGCCTGGTCGGTGACTTGCGCAGAAGCTAATTTTGCTTCTGTGTACTCACTCCATTGTTGGCCCAATAAATCCTGAGGACTGCCGGTGGTATGCCTGCTGCATGTTTGATGTTTAACTGGTAGATATTGGTCTCTATCCCCCACTTAGAATGTAGGCTCATTTGTAGCTGCCCTTGCATTTCCCGATCTCCCAATTCACTCCAAGTGTGGAGCATAGCAGTGCCTGCCACCCTGTCAAAACAAAAACCGAAACTTGGCAAGTCAATCTTTGGAAACTGAGGCAGGAAATGAGTGTAACTTGTCTAGTTGGTATTAGCTTGCCCCTATTCTTGAGACATTCTTCCCCGGTTTCCATAGTAACACTGGATCTGTGACAATTCCAAGTATAGACCCATTGGTGGAATCTGTAAAAGGGCGAGGTGGAAGATCCAAAGGCAGAAATGTAACTTCCCTTCTCTTCATTTGAACCCATTTCCCACTGCATCTGAGAGAAAAAATACTGGTCAGAACAGTAATTAAACAGCCAAGTTCTGATACCCCGCTCAGACCACAAGTATTTTAGATTAGATTCCCTACAGTGTGGAAACAGGCCCTTTGGCCCAACAAGTCCACACTGACCCTCCGAAGAGTAACCCAGCCCCCTCTGATTAATGCACCTAACTCTATGGACAATTTAGCATGGCCAATTCACCTGACCTGCACATCTTTGGATTGTGGGAGGAAACCGGAACACCGGGAGGAAATCTACACAGACGGGGAGAATGTGCAAACCCTACATAGACAGTTACTCGAGGCTGGAATCAAACCTGGGACCCTGGTGCTGTGAGGCAGCAGTGCTAATCACTGAGTCACCGTGCTGCCCAAGATTATCTTGCTTTCTTTTGGCTAATTTATATTTGAATGTTTAGCATGTAATTGATTTTTCTCACTGGTCTTTTTGCTTGTTTTGGACTCAACAATGCTGATTGAGTGAAGGAATTCGGACTGGCAGATGAGGTAACTTTTTTTTTAAAGCCTCTGGTCCCAGCAGGAATCTTCCTCCAGAGGCTATTGAGACTTGGTTTGGCGAACTCCTGATTTTCCAAACCTTAACTGGGAATTGGGAGCTCTCTGAATTGGGTGAGTGAATCTCCCTACTGGATTCTCCCCTCTGTGATCCTATTGGGTATTAAATCTTGGGAAGTGTCTCTCAGCAAATTGCTCGAAGAAAGTAGGTGATAGATTCCTGGGCTGCATCTGCTCCTTCACCTTTTGACCTCAGTGGCAATCCCAGAAAGGACATTTTTTATTTAAATCTGTCCATGGGATGTGAGTATCGCTGACTAACCTGGCACTTATTGCCCATTCCTGATAACCCTGAGGACAGTTCAGAGTCACCCACATTGCTGTAGGTCTGGAATCACATGTAAGCCAGACCAGGTAAGGATGGCAGATTTTCTTCCCTAAAATGAACCTGATGGGATTTTAATTCCAGGGTATGTTTTTTAATTTAATTGAAATCACCGTTTGCCATCTTGGGATTTGAACTAGTGTCCCCAGAACATTAGCCTTGCGTAATTGGATTGTTACACAAGTGACGTTAGTGCTATGCTGCCACCACCTCGAAATGAGGACTCCTGTCTCTGCGTCCTTTGCTGTGAATGATGGTGGAGGAGTAGCAGACTAAATAGGGGTGAAACATTGGTGACCTGAAGGTGGTACTTCACACCTTGGGTTGAGCAAGACACTAAGGATAGAAAGTAAAAATGAGCTTTGATTATAGAGGTGCAAGTGATGGGCAAGTTTATATTCCTGGGAATGTGCGCGCACATTAAAAGCAAGTAAGGAAAGCAGCAATGCAATGACTTGTATTTTCACACCATCTTTTAACACGCTGAAGCTTCTTGAGGTGCTTCATGGAATTGGTATACTGAGCCATGTGAGCAAAGGAGAACAAAACTTGGTCAACGAGGTAGATTTTAAGGACTTTTTTTGAAAGGAGAGAAAGGAGTAGAGAAACAAAGACTTGAGTGGAGAGGGGTGAGTTTGAATTTAAGCTCCAGTGAGCTCAAAACTGAGCCATCATGGTGTTGGGTGGGTGCTTTCTCGTCAGTAGAACTCTGACATTTGGCCATTCAGCCCATTAAGGCTGGTACTAGTGATAGCTCTTCAATGAAAATGAATGACTTGAATCCAGTTACCCTTCCCTTATCCTAGGTCTGTGCTCCTAGGTTCCTGATTCACCAACCAGTACAAACTATTTTTCACTATTTATCTTTTAAAAATCTTTAATAGTTTTAATGAAAGGTCCATTCATTCTTCAAGAAACTCATCCTCTCGTCATCTAAGTGAATTTCTTATCACCAGCCTCTCCTTTCTCTCTCTCGCTCTCATACAACTCTCTTCTGTTTTTTTTCCTTTTCTGTTGCTACCAGGCTCCAGAGGGCTGCCAAAAAGATATTTGGAAAATTATGGTTAGTGCCTCTGCAATCTTTTCCCCAAACTCCATTATTAGCCTCCCCTTTTGAGGGGTTGGAATATATGAATTTGCACATCGTTGCCATTTTAAGATGCCTCACAGCGAATGTGATTTTTAAAAGAAAATTTGGTTGACTGTTAGACAGGGATGTTGAAATGCTTTAATGGTCTCTTGCTGTTGTGTTGAAGCAGCCACATGCTGTCCATAACAGAGTAATAATCTCTAGAGTGAGGCATTAACAGCAACTTCTGTTCAATGATCTTTGGGCAAAATTCTGTGTGTAGACATTTTGGTCTCCCCTGATTCTCAAATTGACATGATAATCAAAAGAACCTAGATTTATATAGCACCTTATGTCCTGGCACTGTAATACGCTTTGCAACAAATGTATTAATTCTGAGTGGCCACTCCTGTCATGAATAGATGTGGCAGCCACGCTTTACACAGCAAGATCCCACAAACAGCAGTGAAAGGAGGATACAAATGCCTTGCCCCATCTGGAATGGCCGTGAAGAATTGCAAAGTGGTCCATTCTTCTCTTACTGGCATAGGGGAAATTAAAGTCCAGTTGCCAAAAAAATGGTTACAGGGAATAAAATCTAACTGGCTGCAAAAATGATTCACCTGTATGTATCTGCGTGCATGTATCGTGTATATAATAGTATTTAATGGAGGGGTCTCCTGGTTGGTGGATTTAATAATACAAATAATTAAAGTTTTATAATTTTGGGAGAGAGATGGTGAAAGATAGTTTCCCCTGGTTGGCGAATCAATAGTCGGGATAACAGACTGAAGAATTGAGGAAATTGGAGGAATTTATTTTCATAAAGAGAATGATTTGAATTTAGAATATTGCTCCACAGACCAAATTTAAAACAAAAAGGCTGTAATAGCATTCCAAAGGGGATCAGGGAATGCATTTGAACAGGGACAAGGGAGGCATGTTTTAGTGCAATACTCAGTGGGTACACCATAGGGGTCTCTTGTTTGAAGAGTTTCAGAATTTGTCACAGTTTCAGTGGCAAATATGGGGCTAAACTCCACCACAGTGGGGATACATGTTGACAGTGCTGAGGACCTTAACTCTGGAATTCCCTCTTTCAATCTCTTGCACAGAGTCTCTCTTGGTACCAACCACATGTTTGAACACACTCGTTTGCTGTCCGTTCAATGCCCTCTGCCAATCCCTTGATCAGGATTTTAATCTATGGGTTTCCATTGTAGAAAATACACAGTGTTGTGCTAGATCTAATCAAAGGATTGGAGGAACGCACCCATGAAATATAGTACAATAGGATGGTGTCTGTTTTCTAGCTTGTGATTAAAGCTGCTTGTGAAATGTTTTTATGCCTTAATTACATCCATCAATGGGGCTGGTTTTGCCTTCATCCACAGGCTTATTCAGAACTGGTGGACAAGGAGAAAATTAAGACAAGAGCACGGCAATAATGGCAAACCAATTCTACCACAATGGGAGAAGGATTACAATCTGCAGCCAATGAATGCTTATGGCCTGTTTGATGAATATTTGGAGATGAGTAAGCCAGGTTTACAATATTATTATATCTATTGTTTTATTCACGAAACATGTTTGCAATCTCTATTAGTGACTTGCATCGTAACATTAACATTTTGATTGCCATGTTTTAAATTCAAATCAGTTAATGTGTGGCACCATATCAGAAATGGACATTTGTAGTCAGTAACAAGGAGGTGTGGACAGGATATCAGAAGGGAGTTTGATTTGAAACTATTGAAATTGCAACCCAATTACAGTCCCTATGTTACAGATACTAAAGTATGCATACATTTCATCATTTTAATACTTTTATTGATCAACGTAAGGTACAAGTATTTCCCATTCCTTACGGACCACACTTTACAGGTCTGAATTAACTTGAACACAAACTGAGTTGATTTCTCTGGGTCTGGTGGAAGTAACCACTTAGGGAATTGGAGAGATTACCCAAGGGGTTTTCTGAACTTAGTGCAAATGATAACTCTCCTTATTTGTAATGTTTAAAGCTTTGTAGCATGGAGGCTGCTGTCATGCAACTGGTACTGGGGACCTAAGATCAAGTGCACTTCTGCCTCCTTTTGATCAAGGCCCTTTTGTGTAAGGAGAGGCCAGTGTCTCTCACAGGTATTGAAGGGAGAGATAGACCTAGCTAGTATGGTCACGGAAAGAGGTGAAGGATGTATGAATGCACATTCATTTATTTTGTTTTGAGCTCACTGTCCGCTTGGTCATTCCACTTCAAGTCAGCTTGTGTGTATGTATATATGTGAGAGCTTTCCAAGGCTTTAAGTCCTGTCAGAGTGGAATAGCTAACTGTCAAGGAGCATGTGCTTATGTCAACTGAGTGGACTCATGTAACATTGTATTTCAGCATGTACTGTTACTCCACATTGTCCAGTGAGGCCATCAGGAGTTTCCCGAAAAATGTTTTGCCATGATTTCTAGCACGGTGGATGGACTGTAATACCTGGGCCACTCAGTGACTGTCGATATCTCTGTTATCTTTCAGTTCTTCAGTTTGGTTTCACAACTATATTTGTGGCAGCATTTCCATTGGCTCCTCTTCTGGCCTTATTGAACAATATTATTGAAATCCGTCTTGATGCTTACAAATTTGTCACACAGTGGAGGAGGCCGTTGGCTTCGAGAGCCAAAGATATAGGTGAGGATACAATGAATGTAACGTTAGCCTCCAAGATTAAGAAAGACTTGTAACTAGCCAATAACTTGACGTGGGCCATGCGCTTTTCACCTGCCCCTCAACACAATGACCCCATTCATTGTGTGTGTGGAAAACCTATTCCTGGCTGTGTTTTTTGACCCACAGCTGTTTAACAATCGAGCATCTAATGAAGGAGAGTCAGCACTGCTTTATGAAAGGGAAATCATACCTGACTAATTAATTTATTAGAATTTTTGAGGAAATCTCAGAGTGGATAGAGAAGAACTCCAGGAGATGTGTTGTGGTATTTAGACCTCCAGAAGGCAAACGACAAGGGACACAAGATTTAAATTATGAGATACAAGATTTAAATTATGAGATACAAGTTTTGGAGGTAATATATTGCTGTGGTTAGAGAATTGGCTAATGGGTAGGAAGCAGCACAGTGATCCATGACCTGCAGGTTCCACAGGGATCAGTGCTGGATCTATCACTGTTGACAATATATGTTAATTACTTGGAATAAAAAGAATGTACTGTGGCCAAATTTGTAGACAAAAAAATAAGCTGGTTGCAAGAGGGATATATACAGTTTAGTGAGTACATGGACAAAAAGTTGGCAAATGGAGTGTATTGTGGGAAACAGTGAGGTTTGTACATTTTGGAATGGAAAACTAAAGAGAATATTATTTAAATGGAGTTAAGCTGTATCACAGAGACTTGGGTACTTGTGCACCAAACACAAAGCTCGCACCTCGGGTGCAGCAGGTAATCAGAAAGGCTCATGTAATGTTCTTCTTATTTCAAGAGGGCTGGAGTAGAAGAGTCAAAGTTTTACTGCAACTGTACAAGGTGCTGGTGAGACCATATCTGAATCAGTGTAGTTTTAGTTCCCTTTCAAAAATTATTAGAGGTAGTGCTCGAAGAGAATGCTAATTAGGATGATCCCAGATATGGAGGGATTGGGTATGAGCACAGAGTAAACAGGCTGGGATTCTACCCTGTATTTCAGAGGAGTGTGAGATGAACCTGTTTGAAGCATCGAGGATTTTTAAGGATATTGACTGGGAAATGCAGAGAGGATGTTTCCCCTCATGGGAGACTAATGGCTGGAGGGAATAATCTGGGTATGCCCCTGATCTAGTAATGGAGACACTTTTTGTTTTCCATACCTGCCTAGGGAGAGTGACCTGTCCAGTTTTTCCCGCTCCCTGAACTCTTCCAGACAGCCAAATATGGTGGCAGGGCAGGAAATAGAACCTAAGTGACCAATAATTGGTCTTAGTCGGGGTGAGGGTAGGTCAGTCACCCTCTGTTTTGCTTTACCCTCCCCTGAACAAGGTGGTTAGAAGAAGGTGGGAGGATGATAAGGCCATCTGGAGACTTGTAATTTCCTCAATATCTGCCAACTGTAAAATTCCATCAATGGGATGGTCCAGATGACCATTGAGCCCCTCAACTGTTCTGCTGCACGATGAGATTGTGGCTGATCTATTGGAACACGAAACACAACATGGTAATTAATGTCTGGTACCTGATCATCATTTAATTTTCAACTTCCTTCTCAATAGAGAAGAAATAGTATTTACTCTGAAACGATAATCCAGAGACAGGGACTAACTATCCATGCAATGCTAGTTCAAATAAACCTTCCCCCAACCACTGTGGAAATTTTAGATTTCAAACTCCATTTTGCTTTTTAAAATAGTGTCTGTTATTTGTAAAATGTTGAACCCAGCTGACTGACAACTGTCCTTCTCTGAAGAAAACCTGCTGTCCTTAACTAATTTGGGATCTGAGACTTCAAAGGTTCAAGGGTGGTCTGTTTGAAGTCTTCAAGATGTCTACCTTGTCTTTTGCTGTTAATGAAGAAACTATTTCTACTATTTGAAGATTCTAGAGCTAGGGGGCGTAATCTGAGAATTAGGAAGCACTTTTACAAACACTTTTACAATTCTAGAGCTAGGGGGCGTAATCTGAGAATTAGGAAGCACTTTTAGAGGTTTAGAACTGTCTTCTACAAATGGTAGTGGATGATGAATCAATTAATTTGTCTCTCAGATTTAAATGTTTTAAGCAAATATATTTGGGAAATGGGCCAAAGGAGTTAGGTCACAGATCAGCCATGAATTCCATTGAATGGTGGAACAGACACAAGGGGCTGAATGGCCTATTCTTGTTACAATATTTGAATTCAAACATGTAGGCAACTGATGTGTGAATATTGAAATGAGGTTTTGCCCATGTGAGGATGTACTGGGCTGGAGAATGTCATCATTCCTCATTCCCACCAATGATATGCAGCCTCTTTTTTTTAATTATAATAACCTGTCAGATGTTAGTACACATCTCCTTGGGCAGTTGGGACTTGAACCCAGGCCCCTTGGGGAGTCAGGAGTTTTGTTTGCTCCTCTAGTTTTATTTACAAATGCTTCCCATAGTGAAATGTTCTCAATTTTGTGAATGTGGTTTTTTAAAATTAGGAATCTGGTATGGAATTTTGGAAGGCATTGGGATCCTGTCTGTTATTACCAATGCATTTGTCATCGCAGTGACCTCTGACTTCATCCCTCGCTTGGTTTATGCCTACAAGTATGGTCCCTGTGCTGGCCAAGGGAAAGCAGGACAAAAGTAAGTTTATCGCGTTTGCTAAATCAGGTTAAGGGATAGGAATTAGTCTGGGTCTATGAACAGCATGTTGTAGAATCCCAGTCCAACATTTTGATCTTTATAGATAGACAATCTTTTTTATTCCCTGCTTTAGACATTATTACAATCGATTGAGGCCGGGAGAGGTCCAATGTGGCTCTGCATTCTCTCTCACTCCACAAGCCACAACATGTTTTACTCCGGTTATCAATACGGCCAATTATAAATTTCATTGTCACATTTCAGAATACAAATTACCAACTGGATAATCTAATAAAGCACAAAGGTGCTGATTTTCTTAAGACTTGTTCAATTCAAATACATGCTCAAAACACAGTTTGAAATGTGACTGTGTATAAATTGCAAACTTGATACAAACATCCATTTAAAGTAGTTTTACAGAAAATTTGGGCCAAATACCTGTTGAATCATGAGTGGAAAAAAATTAGGATATAAAATGTTCCAGGTGCCCTGGTACATCTAGATCCGTTTCTAGACACCTACATTGTTAGTGATGAAGGGTCACTGGACTCTAAATGTTAACTCTGTTTCTCTCTCAACAGATGCTGCCAGACTTACTGAACTTCTCCAGCATTGTTTTTGTTTCATACTCCTTCATTTCCATTTGTGCAATTTCTCTATTGTTTCAAACGCTGTGTGCTTTCAGAAACTGAACATTTTAGTTTTATCATTTTTGTCCCCTTCATAAATTTGAGTCTTATCTGTTGGTTGACTCTGGATTCATACAGTATCTATTACTGTGCTATCCATTTATAATTTCCCACAGTAATACCTTTCCCTTTGGCCTTGACTCTACATTTTGGTTTAGCATACCTTACCAAATTTGATCCCTTGTCCTAGGAATCAGTTTAAACTTTGCCCTGCTTCCCCAGTAATGCACGTGGATCAGCTGTAGACATAAATACGAGTACCATTTTGCCCAGAATGTCCCACTAACTGTGGCTTGCTTCCACACCAGATCGTTAAGCCAAGCATTCATCTTTAATCTGATTTGCCCAAATCCAACTTGCACATAGATTGGGTAGTAATACAGAGATTGACCTTTTGAGATTTTCTTAATTTGGTGCCTTGCTCCTCGTTCAGGTTATGCAAAATCTCCTTTTGTCCTGCCTACACAGTTAGCACTTACAAAGATAGATACCCTTTTCACTAACTTCCTCTCTGGTTTGGAGCAGATGTCCCCAATCCTGACAGTGGGCAGGTGACATAGCTATTTGTACTCTATGCTCTTTGCTGCAAGAGAACAGGGATCCATATTGTCCAGTCCTCAACTGCTAGTACATTCTTTTTCTCACACTCCATGTGAAAGAGCCTCTCCCTTGTTGGAGAATGGCAAAGGCTGAGACTCCTACCCTCTAGATCCCCTTACCTGCACACACTCCTCTCCCTGACCACTGACCAAATGAGAAGACTCAACCCTGAAACTGCTGACTGTGTGTGTGTCCTGGTACAAAAAATCCAGGTGATTTTCCCCATCACTGCACATGTGGGATTTCTAGTGTGTCTTTTTTTTTCCAAGAAATGTCCTGTCAATTACTTTTTTCTTTTTTGAAATAAAAGTCCATACCTTCTGTCTTTCAAACTAACAGCTTGTCACAGTCCTTTAAGCACAATTGCTCAAAACAAAAATTAACAATGAAAGCATCTTTGGAACTTAAGTTCTGAAGTCATTACATTCCAACTATTAATACTTTGAATGGTAGTGATGTCATTGCATGAACATACCTTGTCAGTGGGCTTCAGATGTAATTGATAATTTGAAAGAAATCCTATTTGGAAGGAAAAGGCTCAATCCATCCCCACAACAATGGGATTGATTTCTCCCCTTTCAGCATACTGATGGAATGAGGTGCAACATTGGTTTCCCTAATATTTTGGGCATGATGCAACTCTGTCCCACTCAATCCCTCTGTATTGATGCTTGAAAAAAGATTTCCTGAGTAGCTACTGCACCCAACCACCTATTTGTGATGGGGCTGTCAGTCCAGAGATTTTCAGTTAAGTTCCCACTCCGATTAACTCAGGGATGCTGGAATGCCATCTCCAGATTAGAGTTGAACCTTTTGAGATGTATTTCTACTTGAGAGGGAGACCTTTTTACTCTTGCTGAAGCAATATTGATAAGACCCTGGTACAAGTCACGCAAAGACCAAGTGGTATCACTTGACAACTGAAGCTCAGGCATACTGGTGTTTATCTTGGTCATGCATTGGCTTGTCTTGAGTTCCTTGAGCTTATTCTCAGTCCTTTTCCCCCCACACTGGATACATTGTAAATCTGAATCTTGTCAGCAACTTGAATCATCCCCAAATGAATAGGAATGGTGGGTTTGAATCTTGAGCAGTGTAGAATCTGTGGTGAGATGAAGAATATGAATTAACCTAGTCTTTTGTTCTTTCCCAGATGCATGATTGGTTATGTTAATGCCAGCCTGTCTGTGTTCCTGGTGACAGATTTTGAGCAGCGTTCTGAACCATATTCAAATGGCAGTGACTCTTTCGGTACAGAGGTAGAGTACTGCAGGTAGGAGCCTGGGACAGTGTGAAGTGGCCCAGAAACTTTGTTTTTGCCCGTAAGACTTGTCTAAATACCCATTTCGCTTTTATCAAAGAGCAGTGTTGTGTGGTTGCAAGCTGTATAAACCTAAGTGGAAATGTTTTGAAGTTAACAAGGCAGTGCACTGTGCAAAACCTTTGTGTCCCATCGTAGTGTGTCCTGAGAGCTCAGGAAGAACTGGTATTTGAATGCATGTGTCCTAGCTGCTGAACCTAATGCTGCAGGTCCAGTTGTGCAAATAATAATTTGGTTTAGTCAACGTAAATTTCTTTCTTTCAACCGTATGATAGATATCGTGACTATAGAGAACCACCTCATTCCAAAGAACCTTATGCCTACACACTGCAGTTTTGGCACGTATTAGCGGCTCGGCTGGCTTTTATCATTGTATTTGAGGTAAGCAGCCTGTTTCTCTCAGCCATCTCTAATCACAGACAGCATTCAATTATGATAACAATCATTTCACTTATGGGCAGAAGGAAGGGGCACAATGCTAGGAGCACACAGGTCAGGTAGCAGCTATGGGGAGAGAAACTGAGTTAGCAGTTCACATTGCCATTCTTAATCTGTTGCATTTTTTCACATTCACTAACAAATAAACTCACTTTATTTCAAACTCCCAAAGCCTGGTTAAATTGGCTCTTTTTAAAATAGAAATTCATTTGGTCTGGAGAAAGCTATCCACAAGGTGGTTGTCTTTTTAGTTTAATTTTGTTGTGACCAACCGAAGTGTGAGGTTTGGCGGGGGAAGAGGTTTTTGGGGGGGAAGTCACATTTCTAACTGCCTTGAATGCTGCACTCCTTTGGGTGTAGATATACCATGATGCTGTTAGGAATGGACTTGAGCATGTTGATCCTGCAAAAGTGAAGGAATGG
This sequence comes from Chiloscyllium plagiosum, assembly GCF_004010195.1. Taxonomy (NCBI): domain Eukaryota; kingdom Metazoa; phylum Chordata; class Chondrichthyes; order Orectolobiformes; family Hemiscylliidae; genus Chiloscyllium; species Chiloscyllium plagiosum. The sequence goes on from NC_057728.1 coordinate 49,566,066, forward strand.
TGGGAGATCTAGTAAAGTCAGGCTAGTGAGTGGCTTGGAAAGGAGCTTGCAGGGGATGGCATTCCCATGTATCTACTGCCCTTGTCTGTCTTGGTGGGAGAGGTTTTGGATTTGGAAGATGTATTGGTGAGTTACCATAGTATATTTTGTCAGGGATGATGTCCATTTTGCAGATTTATTTCACACAATCTGAAATGCTTTTTGAACAGTTTACAAACTTAGTGGTTTTAAACCAAGAGTAGTGATAGTAAAACTTGGTAACTTTTGAGGAACATCTTGAGACAAACTGCTCCAGGTATTGTGAACCTGGTCAAATCTGTCAGATGACCTTTGAGACTTTGTTTTCTTCTGGTGTGATAGCTGTTGATATTTTATTCCTTACAGCATTTGGTTTTTAGCATAAAGAATCTTATTGCGTATCTGATTCCTGATTTACCAAAAGACCTCCGGGACAGAATGCGCCGTGAGAAGTACCTAATTCAGGAAATGATGTACGAGGCTGAGCTGGAGAGACTTCATAAGGAACGGAATGAGCGGAAGAGGAATGGGAAAGGCTCAAACAATGAGTGGCCGTGAATGTGGAGTTCAGCTACTGAGGTATTTATTAATACTTGTCTTCTGATCTCTTTGTTCTTAAACTGTTCAGTTCCTTCAAGACTAACTGCATCAAAGCCAAATATATGAGAAATGGTACAGCTTGATCCTCCGGAAGTGGTAAGGTGGGATCAAGATATTTGGAATCAAGTTGTGTAGATGGAGTAATTTCAACGTGGCTGGCTGTCAATTAGTTATTTTCTTTATTCATGGGATGTAGCCATCAGTTTCCAGGCAGCATTTGTTGCCCATCCGTAACTATTCTGGAAGTGGTGGTGATGAGCTTCCCTTGAACCACTGCAGTCTTTGGATTATAGGGACACCCACGGCTCTGGGAATTTGACTCAACAACACTGAAAGAACAAGATGTAGTTGTTGACTCTTAACTGCCCTCAGGGCAATTAGGGATGGGCAAAAAAAACGCTGCCCAGCCAGCAACATCCTCGTCCCATGAATGAATAAAGAAAAAGTAATTCCAAGTCAGGTTGGTATGTGGCTTGAAAGGGAACACATGTTGTGGTGTTCCCATGTATCTGCTACCCTTGTCCTTCGAGGTGGTAGAGGCTGAGTGTTTTCAAGGTGCAGTGGGTGACTATCTAGCTATTCTGGATCACATCAACCTATGGCAGGAGACTGAATGTCATTCACTTGACACGTATAAGCCAACAGTAGAAGGTGCAAGATAGTTTGAACTGACGAAACAATGGCATGTTTCCCTCTTGTCTGAAAGGGTAGTCAGTGCAGATTCAAATAATTTTTAAAAAGGTATTGGATAGCTGTTTTGAAATATGAGTAGTTAAGAGTGGGGTAGTGGGACTAATCACAGTAATGTACTAAAGAGGCACAGTGGACAAAATGGCATCTCTGTGCCCCAAGGTTCTAATGAAATACTGTTTCGAACAATCAACTTTGTGAATTGGTTGAATTATCCATCCCTTTTAATATCTTGCTCATTTGTCTTTTTGCTTGTAAAAATAAAATCAATGCCTGTTTTTAAAACATTTTTTAAAAAGAATGTTCCCTCCCCTTGCAGGTTGAGCCTGCCTTCTCTGTTTGCCCATCTTGCAGTCACTCCCTGCAACTTCTGAAGGTACCATTCTATGGACTGGATAAAATGCAGCTTCGATGCATGTCAGGAGAGAAATGAAAGAGATCAGTACCCAGCCACGAGAGGGTGTACTGCAAGACCTTTTTTTGTTTTTGCAACACAAAATATCCTTTAAATATTTATAATGCTGCCAGCATGTTGAACATGTTATTCATTATATGATACAATCCTGTACACCTCCAGTTTTTAAATTTAAAAAAAGTTAACAATTTTACACTGGTTTGTTAAGTTTGTCAATTCTGCATCTGTCCTCATTTAAGCAAATTCCAGAGTTTTACACACACTCGCATTCAATCTGTAAATAAGAAATTCTGAAAACTATTTTGCATAACTTCTGTAACCTACTTGCTATCTTGAGATCTAGTTTGATCCATATCTCCATTGAGCCAGCAGCTGAAGAAACCAATCCTGTTTACAGACTTATTTTCTTCCTTTTAAGCTTGCTGCTTCCCTGACATGGATGTATGATGCAAACTATTTGTAAATAGCCAAAAAACAGAATGTTGAATTTTCATGAGTTCTCAGATTATGAACAGAGCCACATTGATTGCTTGTATATTGTGATGCAGAGATTTAAAATAAATATGCACTTGGAGTTTGAAGATGGCTGAGAAATTAATTTTTTGGGAAAATAAGTTTTCAACAAATAAAGTTGGTAGCAACCCATTTTTCTTTTGTAATTGATCAGACCCTTGTATTCCATTACATTATTTTGATATATAAGTAAACTGCTGTTATATCAATACCACATCTTTAACATGGTAAGTACATGGGATGAAACCAGAATAGAGAGTGCGCTGGAGGTCTGAAGTGCAACCATCACGTGTTGGAGAAACTCCGAGCTTGCAGCATCTGTGGAGAGAGAAACTAGGTTTGGGTTCAGAATTGTAAGCAAAGTTTCAAAGAAGAGTCAGTGGGACTTGAAACATCAAGTGGAACCTTTCCAGTGACTGAACAATGTGGCTATTCGTGGGGAAGTTGATCAGTGACCAATAGCTCATGACACACTGGACAATAACTGCCCCATTCACATATTAGCATCAGACAGATACCACACTCTCAATGTTCTCATGTTACATCCAAGATTCATACAGTTCTGTATTTCAATACTGCACAGCAGAGCACACCAGCACCTTTCATTGCAATGTTGCTGCAGGACACATTGGGTGCAGAGACAAACATGGATTTGGCCAAAGTTAGGGTTAGAGGGTCTTCTCATTTTGCATTCTCAGCAATTACTGATCTTGCAACCATTTGGATGTTCATAGTGTCACAACCTTGCCCTAAATTTTTGCACTTCGCTCTTCAGTTAGAGCTTAAAGGATTTCAGCATTTTTGTATTGACTTGCATTTTAGTGTAGAGATGCAGCCAGGCAGCTTTGTTACAGTTGTCAGCAATCATCAGTCAGAGGTGGACATGTTCCTCTATGGCATCATGCCACATCCTTCTCTCAGGAGCAAGTGAGGACTGCAGCTGCAGGAATTAAGGGTTTATGCCCGAAATGTCGATTCTCCTGCTCCTCAGATGCTGTCTGACCTGCTGTGCTTTTCCAGCACTACGCTTGGCACATGCGAGAGATTGATGTCATGTGCCAGCAATTTGTGTGCAGCAATCCATTGGCCATGCCTCAAAGTCCAAGGGGTGTAGATCTCCGTCAAGGGGTCCCAGCACATTTACAGGCATAAGGGACTTGAACCTTATCGGAATCCGTGCTCTACCCTCTGAGAGGATGAGGACTCAAATGTTGGTCATCCCAGTGCACATTGTGGCTTTTACTGCCATTTTGTGTGCCTTTTTCTCCTGGATTGAGTAAGGGAGGGGTTGAGTGAGATGAATGTGGTTGGTATAGCTGTAAGTGAGAGTAGGAGGAAATATGGTAAGGTGTCCCGAGGTAGTGACTAGGCAATGCAGAGGGCACACAAGGTTAGTTAGTGTGGGGGGAATTGGGTGGCTTACAGGAGTGAGAGGAAAATGTTGCATTTGGTAATGTGTATGCGACAGTGATGGATAATGAGCCTTACAATATGGATACAATGGAAGAGTGTGAAACAATGAAGTACCCCAGAGTGAATGGTGGCTCTTGGCCTTGTGGAATGCTAAAGGTCATTGATTGTGATATATTTTGGCACATTCCTTTTGAACTGTGGAAACCGCACTGACATGAGAAGCAACCTTGGACCAGGGCGAATCCTCTAATGGCCTGGTCTCCACTGACAGCCCTGAGATAAGACGACAATCTCCCATTATGCGGTCCCTGAGGGCAAAGCAGGGACCCAATTTTCTTCTGTCTGACCCAGCTTGGGGAAATTTCTCCATCGATGTAGGGCAGTTTCAGACTGACAGCACTTGACTGAGTGCTCAGCTGGGCTTCAATAATAGCACAGGTGCCTGGAGATTATAGCAATGGCAAGTGCTTGTGGCGAGAGGGAGGATATGACCAGTAGGGCACCCTAGAAACATGGTGCATCTGCACTGAGGTGAGTTCAAGGCAGAAGTAATTCATACCAGGTTTCATTACAGACACGACAGTTATTTTCCAGTTAATAATAAACTCAGTCAGGTGAACCTCCTAAATAAGTTCCCTGATTGGGGCTGTTAATCTGGTCTGATCAAGGAGCCCTAGCTGACAGATATAAACTGTAGTGTGAGATTCTGTTCACTGAGTTAGCTCTGAGGGAGCTCCACATGTAAATAAAGGGTGACTGGTGATGGGATACCAGCCTCCGCAGAGTTAATTCAGTGGTGACGAGAGGAAAGCACTCCCCTGAAGAAATTCACTTGCAACAGTCATCTTTTGAGTCAGGGTAAGCGTTGCTTGCATCATGCTGTTATTTAGGAAGCTTAACTTATTTGACCTTGCTATCATCAGGCTGATTGAAGGGCTTTTGCCCGAAATGTCGATTTTCCTGCTCCTCGGATGCTGCCTGACCTGTGCTTTTCCAGCACCACTCTGATCTAAACTCAGGACTGCAGATGCTGGAAACCACACTTTTGCCTATTGATTTAGAGTATCAACTCCAAGCCACCTCTAAAATCTGAGATGCTGTTGTTTTACTTGGCAATTTGAGAACCAGCAGATCCGTGTCAGGATTTTTGACTAAGTTAAGACGATTGGCAGAGGTAATGGACTTTAAGGGTTAAATCAATGAGATGTTGAGGCACCAGTTTGTATGTGGGATTAATGATGTAACTATGCAAATGCACCCTCCAGCTGAAGCCCAACTGAACATCGAGCAGGAACTACAACTAGTTTTATCATTGAGAAAACATGGCAAAGGTATGGGTTGCAGTGTATTCTGATGGAAGTGGGCACCCTCGCCAGTCTGAGCATGGGGAACATCATTCGAGTGTAGGCAATTTCATAGCATCACTCAGGACATATTCTGAAATGAGAGACTCGAGGTTGGCCCATAGCAAAACCCTAAAATGAGCCTTGGCCAAACGGTTATTTTTTCTTCTGGATCTGAGCCTGCAAGCCATTGTAGCTGCTGTCAGTTTGCAGACTCAACTAAGAGTCCCACTAGAACTAAATTGAGTAACAGAACTCTGGCTGGTATTCAGGATAGTGCACACCCTGGAAAATCTATCTACATCTGGTTTGGAACAGCTAAATTGCTTAGCAACATCCAAAACACAAAAAAATCAACATCCGGTTAAATAGTCACCCAGTTCTAATGGATGTCTATACCAGTGTGGCTGTTTTAGTAACCGCAGAACCAATCTTTAGCAAAATTCACTCCAGTCCTGAAGTTTGTGCAATACCTTAGCTTGACTGAGAACCTATACCATGGAACCTTTATAGATTAAAGGTAAAACTTCAGTTCCAGTCTCTTCCAAGAAGCAGCTTGCTCAGTTACCACTGAAGAGGAGAATGAATTTATTCTGAGATGCTCCAGACTCAAACTGTATGTTACATAACCAAGGCAGGATGAGAAATCTGACCTGCTGCTAAAACCCCCAAGGAGGAGCTACAAGAAAAAGAACTGGCCTGTGTCCTTCAACTCCAAGGGGAAGAGATGTGATTGTACTGAGGTCAGCCAGATGGACCTCCAGAATTTGAGTTCCCTGATTGGACTAGATTAACAGCCCCAATCAGGGAGCCCTGGTAAACAGAAAACCTGAAAGTTGGGCATCCGAACAATGAGAGTTGACTCTAATGGAAAGTCCTTGACTCGGTGACAGGATACTGGCCTCAGTGGAGTTATTTCAGTAAAGTCACTTGAACAGATGACTGAGAAACGAAAGGATTATTAAACTACTATTATGTGACTTAAACTATATACCTTCAAAACCTTAAATACACACATTCATTTGCAAAAAAATATAAAAGACACACTGACAAATATTACGGGTGGAAAAATATTGAAGAACAAAATTCTGAAGATCAAAAGTCTAGATAATAAAGTTGGGCTAAAGTGTGTTTGTGTTCTTTTTAATTTTACCAGTGATGCTAAAGATTGTCCATAAAGTGACAGACACTTGTAAAATGTCAATAGTTGAGGTGGACCAAGGTGTTTGTATTAAAATTAGAATTTGTGTTAGAATCTGAGACTTTCAATTTTCTGGTGCTGGGGCTTTGCACTTATTGGTGCTCTTTGAGTCCCAGAGATGCTTAGACAAACTGCAGCCAGACCATTCAAGTCAGATAGTCTTTCTTTATTGCAAAGACTCCTGCTGTCACTCAGCCTCAAAGTATCATCTTGCTTTCAAAAGGTTGAAATTGTATTACACAGTTAAAATGTGCACACTCTATTTCCCTAAGCTGCAAAATTCACCTGGTATTTCAGCTATATACTGTTGCAGTATTTAACCTCCATTACAGTCCATGGTTCACAAAGGAAATGTGGATGTCTGCACTCGAGAAGTATAATGCCGGAAGAGAACTAATGCATCACCTCTTTCTAACGGTATAAAATATGTCCAGGAATCCATGAACCAGTCAGTCAGTTTAACCGCGATTATAAGAAAAATGATGAGATGCCTACTAAATGAGAGAGTACAAAAATATCTAGAAACCAACAATATAATAGTGAATAAGCAGTAAACATTTCAAAAGGGAAAATCATACTTGATCAACTTTGTTGAAGCTTAAAAGTTTACAAAAAGAGTAGACCAGGATAATTAGATGTAAACATCTAGATTTTTAAAAGGCTTTTGATAAGGCCCCTTGTAATGGACGAATCAATAAGTTTAAAACTAAGTTGGTATAGAACTTGAGTATTGTTGGGGAAAAAAAGACATTTTGTTTGTTTTAACCTTGTATTCATCAAGACACTTCATTAGAAATACCAAGGGGGAAACAATTTTTTTGCTATTCTAAGGATACCAATTAAGATAATCACAAGTATGCTATGCTGCAAGCCTGTGTACTGGAACCTGCTACTCTCAATGCAGATTCTCTGCAGACAATGTACACACCTGTTTCAACTTAAAACCGATAACAGCCATCCTCTGCTTCATTTCTCATGACAATACCTTAACCAATCAGAGTTGATCTGCCTTGGTTAACTGCCACACTTGTTTAAATGTAAATGTCAGTCAGTGTGTAACTGATATATTGTCCACATCTATGCTTCCATCAGAATTCTCTTGCCAACCAATCAGCATTCTATTATGCAGTATGTAATAAAAAAATGTTTTTCCTTTAGTTTGGCACTTCTTGCACATCATCCTGATGGGTGCAAGATAAAACAAAAGCAAAATTGTTTTTCTTCAAAGTTTAAAGTTAAAGAAGCTAGAAGCAAGGGACAAGGAACTGGATAGCTCACTGGCTTCAAGAGAAAGAAAACAATTTAATTTGCTGAGTAGAAAACCCACTTTTGCTCTCCATAGATTAATAGAACTTTGTGATGGGTCAATTTGGAGAAGTTTTGTCTCAAAATGAGTTGAAGTAATTATTAAGGAGAAGGTTTTGAGGGTGACAGAATCAGAAAATTGTTTCTTTTTAGGAAGACAGATTGGGGTCAACACTATCAGTTGAAGTAGAGTTTTTGCAGTGGGAGCATACACCGTGAATTGAGGCAAGGACAGCTTATGCCTGATTAGAGAGGAAAAATCACAAGTGTCATGAATGTGAACCAGTGAGTTCTAAAAGTCTGGATTTTCAGTGTTTCTATCGTGTAAAAGCAGAATGAGAGGGATGGCCATAATAAAGTAATCGTACATAGACTCTGGATCTGATGAACAAATTAGTTTTTCCTTGCCCTCTAGGTTTTTCTGTTCTCTCCGCAATCTGGTTACATGTGACTGAAGGCAAGGTTGTCGTTTCCAGTAACTCTGTTTTGGCAGGGTATTGACTCCATAACCTCAATTCCGTCCTAAAAAACATTGAGAACCAAATGATTAAACCCAATGTCCATAAATCTGCTCATCACGGTTATGAACTAGAAAATTGAAGACCAACCAAATAGAATCCAATAAAGAACATTATTTTTGTTTTTGATTTGTCTGCATTGCTGGCAATTTATTGAGCATTCCTAATTACCGTGAAGAGGATGATAATGAGCTACTGCCTTGAACCATTACAGTCCATGCGGTATAGGTAGAATGTCAGGTTAGAGTTTCAGAATTTTGACAGTGAATGAACAATGAATATAGTTCCAAGTAGGGATGGTGTGTGACTTAGAGGAACATGAAGGTGTTGGTACCTACACATGCCTCTACCACCCTTATCATTGTAAGTGGTAGAAGTCACTGTGTCTAAGAAACATGTGACGCTTGGCAACAAGTGTCCAAAGTTATGGATCAGGATGGCTTGTGTCAAATCACAAGAAATGTAGGTAAGTGTTTGATTCAACATCCTTGGTCTCTTGATCTTGATCAATCTCAGTAACCCTGCGCAGACAGTGTCCGATTCTGTAAATTGTTCTAATTGACCTGGTACCTGCATGAATTCAATATTTCAGCTCGATTGCTATCAATTGGCAGGTTGGTAAGGCACAAAAAGTGATAGAGTACAAAAATTAGTTTGCTGCAATGGTTTTCATTCTTCATCGCATTGAAAATCCTGACTTCAGTCCTAACCACCATTTATCAGGGAAACACTAATGTAATTGCAAAAACTGTAACAAAAATAACTTGTTTTGAGTTGTCTTATTCCCACTCTCCTTTCTTCATGCTGTTTTTTTAATGTAAACAAAAGTCAACATACATATTCCTTGTATTGGTTTGATCTACAAGTTGTGAAAACAAAAAATGCTGGCGATCACAGCAGGTCAGGCAGTATCCATGGAGGGAAAGCAAGCTAGTGTTGAATCTAGATGACTCTTCTGATAAATGAGATGCTGCCTGATCTACTGTGATTCAGCACAGATTTCAACATCAGTAATTTGCTCCTACCTGCTCAGTTGTGATTTGCAGTTTCAAGAATGGAAACTTTGAGCCAATGCAATGCAAGACTGACCGAGAAATATGCAGGAGTAGGTATGTTGCACAGGACATCATGTGAAATGCATATTCAAGGAAACTTCATGAATGAGTGTTACTTACACCCCTGGAAGACGTGGGACAGTCGCAAAACAGATCTGTCCAGTTCAGCAGTAAGTCAGTGTCAATTTGAGATTTTCTCCCTCCTGTCAAAATATATTTTTTTAAGATTAGATTACTTACAGTGTGGAAACAGGCCCTTCGGCCCAACAAGTCCACACCAACCCTCCGAAGAGCAACCCACCCAGACCCATTCCCCCCTTCACCTAACACTATGGGCAATTTAGCATGGCCAATTCATCTAACCTGCACATCTTTGGACTGTGGGATGAAACCGGAGCACCCAGAGGAAACCCACGCAGACACGGGGAGGAAGTGCAAACTCCACACAGACAGTTGCACAAGGCAGGAATTGAATCCAGGTCTCTGGTACTGTGAGGCAGTAGTGCTAACCACTGTGCCACCCTGCTGCCATATTTATGAATGTTATGAAATGATCACAGAAAAAACCTGCTTCAGAAACTAAAGGCAGCCATACTTCATTAAGCACAGCCACTAAGTTTTTGTGTAATGTATGCCATGTGGGACTGTGTGTACTAATATTTGTCTCAGAATTGCACTTGAATCTGAACTGATTGTTGAACAATTGTTATTTATATAGCACCATTTATCTAATGGAACATCCCAAAGATAAAGTGTACTTTATCTGTCAAAATTTAACTTAGAGCCAAATGGGACTTTGAGTTTTGAGAGGAGTCTCTTAAGTTTATTTTAATTCTGAATTGATATAGGTTAGTATTGCTGGGAAAATCCAACACATTTGTCAGTTTTATCCTGAACTAACTTAAGATGGAATCTAACATTGATGTGTTTCTAATACCAAAAAATTGGGACCCCTACCCATCAGCTACTGTGATTTTTGATAGCAATATGCAATGCTGTACTTGTGAACTTATGGACAGAACATTTCAAAATGGAGCTTAATAGGACAGGTCAAATGAAGAAACTCCATCTGGACACCAAGAATAGATCAGACCATAGCAGTATTCACTTGCTTAGACAACTGGGATTCTTTGTCTAAACACCCATGTTAGATCAACTTAGCAATTTCCTCTTGAGACTTACAAATGTCAAAGATTTATACTTCTGAATATAAACTCGTGTGCTCTGAGCATAATATGAAAAGGCTGTTGTTTGATGTGCTGTCTTCTAGATAACCAGCTAAACTAAAACCACACCTGTCTCTTCAACTGAATGTTAGTAATACAGTAATAGTCTGAGGAGAGTCCCTTTAAAACATTAATTAGTTGCAAAGTGCATAAAAACCTTTATCAAAGTTGTTCATCGAAAATCTCTATAGATAGAAATTCTCACAGCTGTCTAGTTGCAGTTGCAAGGTCTGAGGGACATGAGTGCTGTGGTGAAGCAAAGCTTGTTCTCCTTAGAATGGCAAAGGATAAGAGGTGGTGGCGAAGAATAAGAGGTGATGTTCAAAATCATGAATGAATTATTTTGATAGAACACATGAGAGAGAATTGTTTCAAGTGGTGGAAAGATCTGAAACTGAGGGATGTGGACTTGAAGTGTTTGACAAAAGAACCAGAGGTAATATTATGTGAAACTTTAGAAATAAGAGCTGGAGTATACCATTCAGCTCTCTGGTCTGCTTGGCATTCAGTGATCATGGCGGACCTAACATAACTTCACTTTCCCAAAGAATCATGAAATCCCTTCACTTAGCATCCAAAAATTAATTGACTGTGTCTTGACTACACTAACTGAGCAAACACAATTCTACAGGGTAGAGAATTCTAAATTTGAATGAAGACTTTTCGCTTCACATCTGTCCTAAATGTCCGATGCCTTATTCCAAGACTGAGACCCTGTGTTCTAGATATCCCAGTCTGGAGTAAATAAAAACATTGCCTTAACACAGTGAGTTATGATCTAATAATAGTGATTTGATAATAATGTTTCAAACCGAAACAGATTCAATAATAACCAACTTTCGAAGCAGAATTGGATAAAGAATTAAAGGTGAAAGAAAGCGAGTCCATGAGGAACAGCAAACGAGAGGAATTAACTGGATAACCGAATAAAACAGCTTAATGGTCTCATTCTGTGCTCTAAGAGTCAATGATCTATGGGAAAGTTAAACATATATACCTGTGAGTAAGCTGACGATTAGACCAACGATAATAACGATTAAAATTGCAAAGGTGCTTAAGTACAAGTAGGATAAAGAATACAAGGACATCACTGCTTCAGCTCTGTGAAATGAAAGGATTTCTCATTAAAATGTAACCTCATCATCAAGCAACCCTTATTGTGCAGTCTGGCTTTAAAGCCAAATAAGTGTTTTCTATTTTAAAGTCTTCTCTGTTTTTCACCTTCCTTATATTTTTGCAATCAACGGGTGAGAAACTTGCTTCCAGGTGATGTCATAATTACAATGGGTGTTACTGAGTATTCCAACATGGCAGCCTTGGTATCCCCTCTTATTTTAAACATCCCTGATAGGGGATTCCCATTGAGAACACACCCTTATCCCCTCCATTCCACACCAGTAACGGCATTGGGATCAGAAAAAATAAATCTAAACAAAGATTCATGAGCATCAAATCAGTATACACAACATCTGTGAAATGATATGAAGCTTTGGGACTGCACCACTCCCCATCTAGATTAAATTCCCAACAGTGTGGAAACAGGCCCTTTGACCCAACCAGTCCACACCAACCCTCCAAAGAGTAACCCTCCCAGACCCATTTCCCCTCTTACTAATGCCCCTAACACTATGGACAATTTAGCATAGCCAATTCACCTGACCTGCACATTTTTGGACTGTGGGAGGAAACCAGAGCACCCAGAGGAAACCCACGCAGACACGGGGAGAATGTACAAACTCCACACAGACAGACAGTCACCCGAGGCTGGAATCAAACCTGGGACCCTGGTACTGTGAGGCAGCAGTGCTAGCCGCTGAGTGGCCGTGCCACCCACAAGATGGAAATCTGCCTTCCTTATGCTGTCTGGCCTACATGTGACTCCAGCTCCACAGGAATGTGGTTTACTTTTAACTACCCTCAGAACAAACCACTGCCGTCAAGAGCAATTAGGAAAGGGCAACAAATGCTGGCCTTTGCCAGTGACTTCTACATCCCATTAAAGGACAATGAAAAGAAATTCTTAAACAGTGCACCCTCTGATTGGAGGGAGCTCCTTGCATTCTTCCATGGATCTGACCAATAGTATCAGAAGGATAGTTATAAGAGTAAACATGCATTTTGACATTTTGTTTTCCATATATGTAAAGAAGGGGTAAAGACCTCAATGAAACTTTCTTGCTAAATTAGGTATCACAGAGCACAACAGTGGATGTGCCTACTCTAAGAGATGACCATCATTGATAGGTATGTTTTGGTTTTGTCCCCATTGGTTTCTCACTGTTGTCCTATTGGAGGTTTGGAACAGTGTCAGTCTTATAGGTGTAATAATTTCTAAATTAGCATGACAAGCATCAGCAATCTGAGCTATCCTGGAATGGATAGGTATAGAGGTCTAATATTTGTTCAGGTGGCTCGTCCTTAACAATACCACAATGACGTCCATTTAGTCGACAAGAGTTTAGATACATTTCCAGTGAACCAGATGGCTTTACCTTATCCTTGAGTTTCCATCTATAGTTTTTACAGACCTGTCTTTCCTGGATGTTTCAGAAAGAGTTGTCAGAAGGATAGTGGTCTCCCATGATGTCTCATTTCTTGACTGGCTGACATTACATCCACTAACGCTGAGGTTCAAAGGCATTGTTACCTCAGGGGGTGGTGGCCAGATCTGAGCTCCAATTCCAATCCATAAAGTAAATGCAAATCCAGAGATGAGTCCCACAATTCCACCCTACAGTGTACCAGAAAGATGATAGCTCAGATCAAATGAACTTAAGGTGAAAGTTAGTAGAGAGCTTTATTAATCGTCAGGCTTGGGGTTATGTATGCGGAGTTGCTGGATACACGTGGGGCTAGGATAGATAGTGTTTCAGTCCCTTACTGAATTGGGGAGTGGACAGGAAAGTGGCCCAAGATCACCCATGATCGTAATGAATGGTGGAACTGGCCCATCTGGGACATCTACTCCTGTTTCAGGATTCACACCTGTAGTCCACCAGCACTTCTTTTTAATGAACTTTATCTAGGACTATCATTGAAAATTTGAAACTTCTGAAAAACAATCTCCTTTTAGCCTTCTCCTTCCCAAGGAAATCAGTTCCAACTTCTTCAATATATCCTCATCATTGAAGCTTCTCATCCCTGCAACCATCATGACCAGATCACGTTTTTGTAAGGTGGAGTGAGGGACAGATATTGGCCAGAACACTGGAGAAAATGCAATGCTCTTTATGCGAAATTATGCCAAGGTCTCATCTGAAAGACAGACCTTTCAACAATACAGTGCTCCACCTCAGTACTGCACTGGAGTATCAACTTTGGGTTACATGTGGGATGGCCCTAGAATGAGACCCTTGTGATCCAGAGCCAAAGTGTTACCAACTGAGGCTGCTCCCTAATTCTTGCACTTAAATTCTTGTCCCTGGAAAGTTTAATTTATTTCTGATTGTAAACTTTCATTTCGTACATTGACTTCTGCCCCATTGCTTTAGGGGGAATTTCCATCAATTTTGAACCTCCAGCATTGTCCAACAACCATTTGGATGGAAATACAAATCAAAATGGGGTTGCAACACTAGAATAGGAGCAATGGGTACAGGAGAAAGTCGTTTAGCCTGTCTTATCATTGTTAGTTTACATTTGATCTGTAAGTTAAGTCTTTTTACCTATCTTTTTCACTATCCCTTAATATTCAAAAGATGTCATAGGACATTTAGAGAGCATAAATAAGATTTGACAAAGCCAGCATCGGTTTATGAAGGCAAATCAGGTGCAACAAATCTACTGGAGTTTTCTGAGGATGTAACTAGTGGAATAGATAAGTGAGAACCAATGGATGTGGCATATTTAGACTTTCAGAAGACTTGATCAGGTGCATCATAAGAGGTTAGTGCACAAAGTTAAAGCACATGGTTTGAGGCAATATATTGTAATGAATTGAGAATTGGTTGCAGGAAACAGAGTGGGAAATTAAACTTGTGTAAAGACTTTTTACATAAATAGTCCAGAGAATCTGAATTTAACTCGCTTGGTGTTTTGAGAACTGAATTTAGTTTAACACCTGGAAACGAAAACAAAACTGATATTAGATGAAATAAGCAATGATCCTGAAGCTGCTGGATCATTCTAAAATCTAATGTGAGGAAATGTGTCATTCTTATCTGGCTTGGCATGGTCTAGATTCCAATGCCACCGTGTTGACATTGTCTCTTCCAGCCTCCAGAAATGTCCCAGCAAAATCCTTAGTTATATGAGTGGCATTAAGATTCAGGGCTAATAAATGCCAGTCTGCGAGCAGCTTATTTGGTTATTGCTCGCAGCACCAAATGTAGAAATGGATTAAAAATAGCTACAGGACTGTGAGAGCTAAACAAAACTCAAAACAATCGGTCTTTATTATCAAAGAAACTGCATGCAGAGTGGCTAAACTTGGAAAAGAGAGAGAGCCGACCACAGCTCTGACTCTCCCCTACAAGTTCGCACTTATAGAGAGAAAAGCAGGAATCTTTATATTTAAAACTTATTAATAGCTATCAATAACTAGAGGTTAGTCATCCATTAAACCTGTACACTGAATTATGATCGGTGTTATTACTTCCAAGGTTTATCATATTGACATCCCGAAACCTTGTGCCACATACGTCACCTCATAATATCATCTTTGTTGGGTGCTCAGAGGATTTTGTGGAATGTCCTTATCTAGACTTAGTCAGTATCCAAGAATTTATGTGGAGCCAGCTAACTAAACTGTGCCGAGGTCTACCGAGGTTAAAGAATTTACGTGGACTTAACCTCAGCAGGACTTGACGTAGGTTAGCAATGCTTTGACCTTTGTTAACTTGTGTTACATCCATGGGTTGGCCAGTTTTCCCATCATGCAACTATTTGTTTCATACAATTCCACATGATCAAAAGCATCCAATTCCTGAGAATCAATAGGGAAAGGATTTTCTTGGCTGCAAGTCAAATGTGGGATTGGACTAGAATTTCTCAAGTGGTGTAGATTTGATGTTAAAAGTTGAGAGTTCATTATTAATTGCAAGACTGCACGCAAACCACAGCTAAGGAAGAATTGCCACATGATGGAGCTGTATCCTAAGTCTCTTATCCAACAGCAAGTCATACTCACAATGCAATTGGCCCAGGAAAACAGAATGCCTAAAGTGAAAAGTCCCAAGATTGGTCCTCCAACAATTCCAAAAATACTGAGAGCTGCCTGTAAAAGTAAGGACACAGAGGAGGTCAAGTACTTAGAAGCAAATATTTGTTGAGAAAACAATGAGTCTTGCTTCTCAGAGGAATCTTTCCCATTGTCAGGACACCCCACTCCTGCTTTACAGCCAATTACAGATGTGCTCTCCTAAAATGAGCAGATTGGGACCAAGGTCTTGCAGGACTCAGGATTTTGCCAGATTTCTGGCCAATCCTGGGCCAAGTGTCTCTTATGGAATGAACCAGTGTGCAAGTGGCAAAACAGATAACAAGTCTGGCACAACATAGCACCAAGCTGAATTGTCCAAGTATGTTTTTTTTCACAGGGTAAAATAAAATGATGTATGGCACATTATAAAGAAGTTCAGTTTTTGGGCAAGTCACGTTTTTAGATAACCATTTTGAGGGACTATACCAAAACATGGAATGTACTATTTTGAAACCAACACTCTAGATCAACTCCTTCAGGAAGGTAATTGTTGGCAAAGGCTATATCCCATAAAAGACAGCCTCCACAATTTTCTTTCTACTCCATTCTCCCCATCAACATATCCTTCTGTGCCTCTTACCCATATTTTTATCTCACTCTCTCTTAAATATCTTTGTGATGTTTACCTGAATTACTCCTTTCAGTGGTGACTTTCTCCTGAATTCCCTGTTGGCTTTAAGAGTTGACTGCCTGTTTTTCTTAAATCCTTCAAGGATGTGGGCATCACTTGAAGGCCAGCATTTGTTACCCAGCCCTAGTTGTCTTTATGCTGAGCTAGACTAGGCTTGTTGGACCATTGAGCATTGAGAGTCAACCACATCGCAATCAGTCTGGAGTCACGCATAGGCCAGACCAGGTAAGGATGACAGATTTCCTTCCCTAAAGTATATGAGTGTATTTGATGGGTTTTTAGCAACAATCAATGATAGCTTTGATAGTCACTATTACTGACAGTAGCCCAATATTCCAAATTGACTAACAGGCAGCTAAGGTCTCCCAGAGAGTGAGCTAAGTGAAGGATTTATCAAAAACTGCTTAACTTTTAATTTTTAACTTTGTTCCTTTATTTTTCTAGTTTATATTAAGAATGTTTACTTATTTCTTTATTTTTCTATTTAATCTATGAAGGTAATGCTTAACTTTTTTAACTTTGGTAAAAGAGACAAAGTTTTTTTGTACCTAAGATGGCAACATTGAACACTTTACACTGTACTCCTGTACTTGGATACATGTGACAATAAAGTCTAAATCTCAATTCCACCATCTAGCATTGTGCAGTTTGAGGCTGTGTCCCTAGAGCTTTAGCCTAGGCCTCTGGATAACTAGTTCAGGTATAGTGCCATCTAACCACCATGACCCTCGTCCCACTGTACACATCACTATTCAAAACCAGTTTTCCAATTATCTAGTGGGCCTACTTTTCCATACTAAACCCATTCATCGTTTCCTAGATCCCCTTCAGGTCACTCCTCAGCCTTCTCTTTTCCAGAGACAACAACCCCAGCTTGTTCAGCCTTTGCTGAGAGTTGCACATCTTGGTTCTCTTGTCATTCAATAATTTGTTTTAATGCTTGTTCTACTATGCCTTCTTGACTAAGATCTGTAACTAAGATGGCACCATGTGGGGTGAGATTGTAAACTTTTCATACTTGAGTACATGTGACAATAAAGGATATTTTATATTCGATTCTAACATTTTTCTGACATGGTGACCAGATTTGTTCAGATTATTGAAAGTTCAACAAGGAAGAAGATGGTTTTGCATCTAATTTTCAGAAATAAAACTGGGAAGGTGCATCAGGTAGGAGCATTTTGGACATAGTAACTCAGTTGGATTTATGATAGTTAAAGCAAAAGATAAGGCTGGACCAGGAATGAAAGTTTGAAACTGGAGAAAAGATCATTTTTACTGAGATAAGATATAATTTAGTCCAAGTGGACTGGGAGCAACTACTTTCAGATAAAACTGTTGGAGCAGTGAGAGAAATTCAGGGAGGAAATAAGAAGATGACATGGAAAATATGTTCCTGTAAAGACAAAGGGTAGGACCAAGACGGGAGAATCCTTGATGTCAATACACGTAAAGTTTAGGATTAAAGAAGAAAGAAGTTTACAGCAGATACCAAAGACTCAATGCAGCAGGGTCCCTTGAGAGTTATAAAATGTGCAGGGGAATGTTTAAAAGGAAATTAGGAAGTGAGTACATAAGAAAGTATTAAAATATTTGAAAACCCTAAGGGTTTTTAAGAAAAAAGAACAGGTGAATGAGTAGAGAAAGCATAGGGTCCATTAGGGATCATAGAGAGTAGTGTGTGTGGACCCGAAAGGTGTGAGCATGGTCCTCAATGAATACTTTGTAAGTCTTCACAAAGCAAAAGAATGACACAGATATAGATATCAGGATAGAGGACTGCCAAATATTAGAAGAAACCAACACAGAGGGAGAGGAAGTGAGAGAGGGTTTAGAAGCTTTAAAAGGTGGATAAATCTGGACACCCAGATGAGATATATCCAAGGATATTGAAGGAGCCAAGAGAGGAGAATTATAGGGTCCATGCAGTAAATTTTAAATTCTCTCTGGCCAGAGGTGAGGTGCCAGAGAACTGGACAATTGCTAAATTGGTCCCATTATTAAAAGGAGAGGAAGAGATACACTGGAAAGTTACAGGGCAGTTGGCCTAACCTCAGTAGTTGGGAAGTTATTAGAAAGAATTCTGAGGTACAGAAAATACCTGTAACTGAAGGGACATAGATTAAACAGGGAGAGTCAGCACAGGCTTGGTCAGAGACGGTCATGTTTGATAAATTTAATTGAATATTGTGAGGAAGTAACCAGGGTTGTTGATGAGGATAATACATCATGGATTTTAGAATGGCCTTTGATAAAGTTTTTCATGGCAGATTGGTCAAGAAAGTAAGAGTGCATGGGAATTTAAAGGCAAAGGGTTACATTGGATCCAAAATTGGCTGAAAGACAGGAGGTGGAGAGTACTCGTTAAGGGATGTTTCTGTAACTGGAAGTTTGTTTCCAGTGGGGTTCAAAAGGGCTTGGTATTGGAGCTCTTACTGTTTGTCATGCACATTAATGATTTGGAATTAAATGTAGAAGGTATGACCAAGACCTTCATAGATGACATAACAATTCGTAGTGTGGTAAATAGTGAGGGACAGCTGTAAATTGGAGGAGAATCAGTGAGCAGGGCAGAGCAAAAGGAATGGCAAATGACCATTGGAATTCTAATGTATAAAAGTGTGAGGTGATGCAATTGGGAAGGGCTAACTAAGCAAGGGATTACACCATGAATGAGAAGAAAGGACTGAAGATCAGAGGGCCCTTGGTGTGCAGATCCCTGAAGGTAGCAGGACAGGTAAGTAAGGTGATTAAGATAGCATTTGGAACTCCTGTCTTAGCCATGTTCTGGTCACCACACTACATGAAGATTGTGACTGCACGAGATCAGGCACAAAGGAGATTCATCAGGATGTTGCCTGGGCCAAATGGTCTGAGTTTGAGGAAAAATTGGGTAGGCTGCAGTTGTTTTCCTTTTGAGTAGAGAAGATTGAGAGGAGACCTAATAGAGTTAGAGAACAGATAGTGAGATAGGAAGACACTTTTTCCATTAGTGGAGGGGTCAATAATTTGGGTGGAAAAATGTAAAGTCGGAGATAGAAGGCTCAAAGATGGGTTGAGGAGAATTACTTTCACTCAGAAAGTGGTGAAAGTCTGGAACCCATTTCCTGAAAGGGCAGTTGAGTCAGAAACTCATAATTGAATTCCTTCAATAATTAGATATTCAGTTGCATTGCCATTGTCTCCAGGGCTATGGACTGAAAAATCGAAAATAGTGGTCGGATCTTCGTGGATCAGCATGCATTCATGAGCTGAATGGCCTTCTTTTGTGCAGTAAATGTCTAGAAGACCACAATAAATAGGAAAAGAAATAGGCCATTCAGCCCCTCAAGCATGCTCTGTCATTCAATAGGATCATGGTTGATCTAATGTTCCTCACATCCACTTTCCTGCCTTTTCCCCATAATCCTTCATTCATCTACTGATCAAGAATCTAGTTCAGCCTTAAATATACACAAGGACTCTGTCCCCCACAGTTCTCTGTGACAAGGATTTATATAAACTCAACCCTCAGAGAAAAAAAATCCTTCTCATCTTAGTCTTAAATTAGCAGCCATTTATTCTGAGACAATGGTCTTTAGCCCTACAGTTTCCATGAGGGGAAACATCCTGTTAGCATTTACCCTGCCAAACCCATTAAAAATCCTTGATGCTTCAATGAAATCACCTCTTATTCTTATAAATTCCGGTGAGTAGAGTCCCAAATTGTTTAGCATTTGAACACAAGATGATCCGTCCATACCAAGGATCATCCAAATGAACCTTACCTGAACCGCGTCCAATGAAATGATATCTTTCCTTACATAAAGGAACCAAAACTGCTCATAGCACTCCAGATATGGTCTCACCAGCATCTTGCAGTAAGACTTACCTACTCATTCTCCAATCCACATGAACATTTCATTCACCCTCCTGATTACTCACCATTCCCATCTTTTAGTTTTGGTACTCCCTTCCAAAATGAACTTCACATTTTCCCATATTGTACTCTATTTGCCCACTTATTTTACCTCCTGATTTATCTCTAAACTGTTTATATTTCTCTTGGAACCTATCATCTCATCTATTTTTTGTGTCATCTGCAACTTTAGGCTACAGTACATTCACTTCCTTCCAAGTTCAAACAGTTGTGGTCCCAACACTGATCGCTGTGGAATCTCACTTGTCGCGGGTCACCACCCCACAAAAGAACTCTTTATTCCCACTCACTGGTTGCTGCCCATTAGCCAGTTGTCCATCTTTGCCAATACACTACCTCCATCATCATGGGCTCTTATAACTTAACCTTTTGTGAAGTACCTTGTTCAATAACTGCTGGAATCAAAATACAATACATCTACTGGTTCCCCTCTATCCACTCTGGTTGAGACTTCTTTGAAAAACTCTAAGAAATTAGACAGGCACAATTTCCCTTTCGTGAAGCCATGCTGACTCTTGCTTGATTAGACAATGGTTTTCCAAATGTTCTGCTACTACTTCCTTAATAATTGATCCCAATACTTTTCCAACAACCATCGGTTGTTAAGCTAATTGGCCTATAATTACCTGTTTTTTGCCTCCTTCCCCTTTTCGAATAGGAGTGTCATATTAACACAGTTTTCCAATCTTCTAGTACTTCTTCAGAATCCAACTATGTTTGAAGAGTTACAACCAATGCATCCACTATCTCTATAACTACTTCTTTTAGGATGCATTAAGATGCAAGCAATCAGGACGAGAGGAGTTATCTGCCTTTAGTCCCATTAGTTTGTCTGATAATACTTCTTCAGTGATGGTGTTGGCACTAAATTCCTCCCAGTATCATTCAGTATTAATGGGATGTTTGAAGTACCTTCCTCTGTAAAGACTGATACAAAATATCCATTTAACTCTGATATTTCCTTGTACCCAAAACCATCTCCCCAGATTCATTTTCTTAGAGGCCCATGCCCACTTTGAGCTCTTTGTTTTTATACATTTGAATAAACTCATTGTCAGTTTTATATTCCTTGCTACTTTGCTCTCATAATTTATTTTCTCTCTTTTTTACTGTTGTTTTAGTCCTTCCCTTACTGGATTCTGAACTTATCCCAGTCTTCTAGACAATCACTGAGTCTGGGCTTCTTATATGCTTTTTCTTTCATCTTATTACACTGCTTAACTTACTTAGTGAGCCATGTCTGGTTTACCCTTCTCTTAGAATCTTTCCTCCTTACTGGGATGTATTTTTGCTGAGTTACAAATTATTTCTTTAAATGTCTGTCCCTACTTGATTACTGTCATTTCTACTAATCGATCCACCTAATTCACTTTAGCTAACTCTATCCTTGTTTCATTGTGATTCCCTTTTATTTAAACAGCTGTTTCTAACCCAAGTTACTCACTCTCGAACTGAATATGAAATTCTATCATGTTATGCGTGCTTTGTAGGAGATCTTTCACTCAGGTCACTTACTAAACCTGCCTCATTACCCATTAACAGATCCAAGATAGTATGCTCCCTGATTGGTTCCATGACATATTGCTCGTGGAAACTACCCCTAATACATTCAGTGAAGTCAGTGTCATAGGTTCCCTTCCCAATTTGATTAATTCAATCAACATAAAGATTAAAGTCCTTCATAATTAATTTATATAAGTCTATGTGTCATTCCAAGTGTGATCTGTCCTGTATAAATTTAACATTACCGTCATACTCTACAATTCTATCCCTCTACATATGTGTTGCATGAGTTAACGGCTATAAAAGGACTAACCAGTGGCCCAGGTTGAAACTCAGCCCTCTCTAATATATAACACAGCTTGGTGGCACATCGGGCAGTTCAGAGCAGTTTAAATTTGGGCCAGCAGCAGTCTAGTCCAGGTTCCTCATGGAAACTCACTGACTTAGCTACTTATCGTGAGTAATAGATAACACGCGTAAGAATTAATCCAACCCTTACAGAGTTATTCAATTGCAATAAACATTACCTTGGGGCTTTTGTGGTGCAGTGATAGTGTCCATACCTCTAAGCCAGGAGGCCTGGGTTCAAGTCCCATTTACTTCAGAGGTGTGTAATAAGGTCTCTGAACAGGTTGATTTGAAAAAAATACTTACATAACATAACAGCCTCTGCTTCTGTAGCACATCCTCCTCCACAAACTACTAGAAAGCACCTAGACTAGCACACGGAGTAGGATTGGTGGTAGAACTCTAGTGAAGGTATCCAGGCCCTTTCATCATTACTATAACAAGATAGATGCCAGTGCTGTGTTAACATTTTTATGACCTTATTAACATTGTATTGCTATTTTTAGTGGTCTGTGTATGAATAAACCTCATTCCCTGTGCTCCTCTATCCTCCCTGGGCTCTTATTTTCAAGAAATATTTGGACGTCTTATTCCTCCTGCCAAAGTGTATCACCTCACACTTATCAATATTTAAGTTAATTTGACAATGACGCTCCCATTCTGTTAGTTCATTGACATCTTCTTGTATTTTGTCACAGCACACCTCTGTAATAACTATGCTTCCACCTATATAATTGAAGCACTTTTGTTTAAGTATTGTTGCAATATGAGAAATGCAGCAACTAATTTGTGGACTAGAAGGCCTGTACTAAAAGCTATGAGAGGAATGATCACCTAATATGTTGACAAATAGTGACTGAGACAGGTTTTTGCCCTGGAGTGTGGAGAAAGTCCCCTCTCTGAGGCAGAGGAAAAGAACTCTGAAACAAATTTAGCTCCAACAATTAAACTATTTAATACCTGTAAAAGGCTTCCCATTAGTGAGGCCAAACCAGCCATTCCAATACATACTGCACCAAACAGCAGACCTAAAAGCAAGGTGAGTACAGAATGATGAGATTGACTGTGAATTAGAAGTTTTACCAAGCATAAAACAACTTGCATTGATATAGTGCCTTTAACCAAGTAAACATCCCAAGGTACTTCTCGAGAATGTGTTTGAAGAAGCTACATAAGGAGAGATTAGGACATGTGACCAAATTCCTGGTAAAGGAAGTAGATTTTTAGATAGATTGTAAATGAGGGGAAAGAAATGAAGAACTCTGAAGGTTTAGGAAGGGAATTCCAATCAACAGTGGTTACTTGGTCTCCATTAGGTCAACCTTTTAAAAGAAGAAATTTAATATAAAGTTCACAAGCTGCCATGTTGAGGTTAGAACCTAAGTCTCAAGAACAGGGGTTCTGAATTTCTTGGTCTCATGATATTAACACTACATCACTGCCTCCTGCTGGTACTCTGAAGCTGAGTACAGTTCTGTGCTTTTCATAAGAGATTGGGAGAGGAAGTATTCTGAGTGAGATACAGCCAGAGTGAGCTGGTATTTGGGGTAAGGTGAGAATTCGGTACAAAGGTGATTTTTGCCTTTTGGGTTTTTGTACTATATTCTATACTAATGAGGACCAAGGAATAGGTACCTGGAGTAATTCATAATATTTGATATTAGGCATCTTCCAAATAGTTTAAAGTGCTAAATCATGGCAGGAGAGTTCAA
Source organism: Chiloscyllium plagiosum (assembly GCF_004010195.1). Taxonomy (NCBI): domain Eukaryota; kingdom Metazoa; phylum Chordata; class Chondrichthyes; order Orectolobiformes; family Hemiscylliidae; genus Chiloscyllium; species Chiloscyllium plagiosum. Next base: position 49,589,676 of record NC_057728.1, read on the forward strand.
AGTCATGGTATGCTCTTCCTGTTTTATGTGGGAAGTTGGGAACATTTCCAGTGACTGGGGACAACATACATACAGGAAGTGTATCTAGCTACAGCACCTGGAAACCCAGGTTTCAGAGCTGAAGCAGTGAGTATCGTGAATAACACATGTAGAAAATTGGTCACATTGGAGACTGATCATTAGGCACATCAAGAAGATTAGGCAGGCAGTGCAGGAGTCTCCGGTAGCTATTCCCAGCCAAACAGATACCTCACTTTGGATACAGTTAATGGGAATGGCCTCTGAAGGGAGAGCAACAACAGCCAAATTCATTGCATGATGGGTCTTCTGCACTGGGGCGGAGTGAAAAATGTGGGAATGCATTATCTATTGGAATTCAACTGTAAGGGGGATTAGACTGGCATTGCTGTGACTGCATACCAGGTATGATATCTCCCTCCCCCACCCCCACCCCGATACCAAGATCGAAGATGTCTCAGAGTGACTCCAGAACATTTGGGAGAGAAAGTCATAGAGATCATTTTCTTGTGTTATAATGTAATTGCTTTCTACCATTGTGTTTAATTCACAACTGAAACCAGCTGTGTTCAGCAGGCAGTTTGATTCCTCCAGAGGAGACATGATTAAAACTTCCATCCATGTATTTTCTGTGGGTAAGACTTATAAATTCACACCACAATTTTGGAGGAAGAATAACTCTTTCTCAGGAGGCTTTATTTTAAAGAACATAAACAATAGTTACCCATTTGGATTCTTGAGCCTGTTTCCCCCATTCTAAGATAATGGTTGATCTTCCACTTCAACATCATGTTACTGCCCTCTCCTTGAATCCCTTCATTCTTAGTCTCCAAAACACTATCGACCTTAGTCTTGGATATATTCAATAGCTGATCATCCACAGCCCGCTGGGTGAGAATTCCAAAGGTGCGCAACATTTCGTGTGAAGAAATTGCTCCTCATCTCAATGCCTAATGGCCAACTCTTGATCCTGAAACTATGTCCACCTGTTCCAGGTTCTCTTAGCTGGGGAAAATATTTTCTCAGCATTGACTTGCCTCAAGAAATGTTTTTGTTCTTTTAGCTCATCTCTCACTCTTCTGAACTCCATAAGTTCTATATACCTGAAATCAATTTCAGTGTGACTGAACCCGAGCACTGTGTTCTCGCACTACAGAATGACAAGTTACCAAATGAAGAAGATGGTCAACTTACTCATAGCCTTGGAAATCCAAGCGAGCCTTTTCTCAGAAAGGGTTGTGAAATGAGGCTTGATGAGATCTTGAACTGTCACAGCAGTTAGTGCATTAATGCTGGATGACACTGTGCTGCAGTGGGAGAAGTTAAAAAGCACCACTTAAAAGGCAATCGTTGTCAGTCCTTCACCAGACAAAACTTTTATTACCATAAATTTTGAGAAAGTTTGATTTAATTTGATTCAGTGTCAGATGCTCTGTTCTACTGTCCTAACATACCTTAAAGTCCCACAACATGTACACGCCACAAAGAGACCTGGCAGCCCTGGGTAACTTCCCAGAATATCCAGCACCATGTAGGGCATTAACTAAATAACACAATCAAGAAGTGAGCACAAACTGATTATTCAGGTAACTGTACAGGTACAGAAAATATCTAACACACAGGTAACTATGTGGGCAATAGTCTGTAGAAAATTTACAGCTCTGCACAAAATGCTGCATATAAAAACACCTTCCAGATAAGCTATTAAAATGAGACCTTTTTTTTCTCAACAGCATCTAAAAGCTACCATAGCTATTTTGAAGAAGACAGAAAGTTCTCCTTGATCTCCTGGGTAAATATTTATTCCTCAATTAACTGCATTAAACCACATTAATAAGAGGGAAAATGCTGAAAAAACTGAACAGGTCAGGCAGTACCTGAGAACAGAGAAACAGGGTTAGCATTTCAAGTCCATTAGAACTGTCCTTCAAAAGTATCTTCTTTTGTTCTGAATATTGGACTCAAACCATAACTCTTTTTTTCTTTCTGTCAGATGCTACCATAACTACTGAGTTTTTCCAACACTTTCTTTTTCTTAAAATATTTTCCCAGCATCTGCACCAATGAAGTGTGGTGCAATGAAGTGCAGTCATTTTTCTAATATAGCAAATGTGGCAGCCAACTTGCACATAGCAACTCCTCTCAAAGAGAAATGATCAATTTACCTTTCACTTGAACATCCTGGTATTCAAGTTATGCAGAGATAATGGAGATCTTGACTAAAGAGAGCCATTGGTATAATTATCTGGATTATTTGTGTTAACAATATTGGTCAAAGAATAAAGATGTCACAATGCCAGGGTGATACTTAACCCTGCTTTGCTTGAAATGGTGGTCGTTGGATCTTTTACATTCATCTGTAGGAGCATTAGTGCATTGGTTTAACTTTGCATCTAAAAACCAGCATATATGGACAATATGGAACTAGCTCCCTGAAACATCAGTAGGGTATGGAATGTTGACTTTCTTCCTCAAGTGCAAATGTTACCCCCACTGGGTACAGCAGTTATGTGTATTGTCATTAGAGATGTACAACACAGAAAAAGATCCTTCGGTCCAACTCGTCCATGCCGACCAGATATCCTAAACTAACCTAGTCTCATTTGCCAGCACTTGGCTCATATCCCTGTAAGCCCTTCCAATTCATATACCCATACAGATGGCTTTTAAATTGTACCAGCCTCCACCACTTCCTCTGGCAGCTCATTCCACACACGTACCACCCTCTGTGTGAAAAAGTTGCCCCTTAGGTCCTTTTTATGTCTTTCCCCTCTCACTCTAAACCTATTCCCTCTAGTTCTGGACTCCCCCACCAGAGGGAAAAGACCTTGTCTATTTACCATATCCATGCCCCTCATGATTTTATAAACCTCTATAAGGTTGCCCCACAGCCTCTGTCGCTCCAGGGAAAACAGCCTATTCAGACTCTCCCAATAGCTCAAATCCTCCAACCCTAGCAACATCCCTGTAAATTTTTTCTGAACCCTTTCATGTTTCACAACATCCTTCCAATAGGAAGGAGACCAGAATTGCATGCAATCAGACACATTCTTAAAATACAGAACAGTCAGTAAATGATGAACCTGATCTGGAGCTGTAACCTTCCCAGATGTCCAAGGATCACAATCGTAGTAGAGAGAGTACATTGCCAATCCTGACAGGACTGTGCACACAAGCATAATCCACAGTCCAACCAGATTCAGGTAGAGTGCACTGAAACAGAACAAAATATCATTTTAAATACAACAGGCAGAAAGATCCAATTTGTTTTAAAAATTCTCTCATTATAATTGCCTGAAATGGTTTGGAGTAATAAAAATGAGGAGGAATTTCTTCACTTAGTGGGTGGTCAATCTTTGGAATTCTCTATTCCGGATGCTGTGGAAGCATTGAACTTAACGGGTTTCTGGAAGCTAATAACATTAAGGGACATGGCGATAGTGCAGGAAAATAGGTTTGAGGAGATGATCCTCCACAGTCTGGAACAGTAGGGCAGGCTTGAAGGGTTGAATGGCCGACTCCTGTGACATGGGATCTCCTACGTCCACCGGAGAGAACAAATGTGTCTCATCTGTAAGACAGAACCTGAGATAAAGGGTTTTTGTTTAAATACTTTTAATGGCTTTGTGCATTGTTGGCAAGGCCAGCATTTGATGCCCATCCCTGATTGCCTTTGAACTTAGTGCCTTGTTCAGTTGCTTCAAAGGGCAGATAACAGTCAATTACGATACTGCGGGCATGGAGACATATATAAGCCAGACAAGGTAAGCTCAATAGGGTTCTTTCCCTAAAGGGAAACCATTAGCCAGTAGGAAACCATTTTTTTACAACAATCAAAGATAGTTCCTTGGTCATTATTACTAAGATTAGCTTTCAATTCCAGATTAAGTCATTGAATTTAAATTCCACCAGCTGCCATTTAAATCTTTCTCCGTACAGCAGTACCCTGGACCTCCGAATTACTAGTCCAGCAACATTACCACTAGGCCACTAAAACAAGGTTAAAGTCACAAATAGTTTGGAGTTTTGAGAAGTAAAAGCATGAACATTGGTTAGTTTTGTTGGCTTGAGTGCACTGCAGAAACCAAAGGTGTGGTTTCGATCAGCTGTGGTAGTTTTGCTGCCTTGCCTACCTTGAGGTTGATGTGAAATGACGCCCCTCAAACTTAACCAATTAACCCATTTTATGATCCCTGCTGATATTATTATGATGTTAGGTCCCAGACTGAAACCTGGCTTGATACTTTTTTCTGTATGTGTTTTTAACAAGGTGGTGACTCACTCAAACATTAGCATACAATGTTGCCAATGTCCTTAACTTTCCAATAACAGAATATGAGAACATCAGAAACTGGGGCAGGTCATTCCCATCCCAAGCCTGTCTTGCCCTTCATTAAGATCATGGCTGACCTGCTCTAAGTCCCAAATCTTCCTTAATGTACAAGTCTTCTTGAGCACTTCCATAGAACACAGAACAAAGGACAGTGCAGCACAGGTAGATAGGATAATGAAGAAGGCATTGATATGCTTTCCTTTATTGGTCAGTGCATTGAGTAAATGAGTTGGGAGGTCATGTTGCAGTTGTACAGGACATTGGTTCAGCCACTTTTGGAGTATTGTGTGCAATTCTGGCCTCCCTCCTGTAGAGGGATGTTGTGAAACTTGAAAGGGTTCAGAAAAGGTGTTGACTTGTTGGGCCGAAGGACCTGTATCCATACTGTAAGGAATCTAATCTAATCTGAAAAAAAGATTTGCAAGGTTATTGTCAGAGTTGGAGGGTTTGAGCTATCTGGAGAGGTTGAATAGGCTGGGGCGGTTTTCCCTGGAATGTCGGAGGCTGAGGAGTGACCTTATAGAAGTTTATAAAATCATGAGGTGCATGGACAGGATAAATAGACAAGGTATTTTCCACAGGGGAGAGGAGTCCAAAACCAGAGGACATAGGTTTAAAGTGGGAGGGGAAAGATTTAAAAGAAACCTAAGGGGCAACTTTTTCACACAGAGGGTCATGCGTATATGGGATGAGTTGCCAGAGGAAGTGGTGGATTCCAACATTTAAAAGTCAGCTGGATGGGTATATGAATAGGAAGAGTTTAGAGGGATATGGGCCAAATGCTGGTAAATAGGACAAGATTTACAGAGGATATCTGGTCAGCTTGGATGAGTTGGACCGAAGGGTCTGTTTCTGTACTGTAGATCTCTCTGACCCAATGAATCGATTAAGCAAAAGAAAGAGATATAGAATAGAATAAGTTAAACAATAATATACAATATACATTTAAAGATTCATAAACAGATGCTAAATATATATAATTCAATTAATCCCCAAAAACCCTTTACATTACTCACACGAAGCAGAATATCTTTCTCTACCACCCCTATAGGGGCTGATTTAACTCTGGCTTCAACTCCCCATCTTGTGAATCTATCGCCTCTTCCTGCAGCCTTCATAAAACTGAGATTAAACTTTCTCAGCTCCAAATACCCCTTCACAGTGTTTAACCAAACACTTCTCATCTGGAGCTATTACTAAACTCCTTACTCTGAAGTAATCTATTTTTTAAAACAATGCTGAACCATCTTCTCCCTTTCTTAGAAGCAACTATTTTACACTTGCAGCTTCAGCTAAGAACTCTGCAGAACTGCCCCAAACAGAAACTAAATCTGAAAGTTTTATCTTCAACCTATGGGTATTCCCCACTAAGATATTTTAAAAATCCACAGTATGTCACCAGAAAGCCTAATACACTATTCTGTGTACTTTCTTTGCTCATTAGCTCTCCCAATAAAACATAAACCCATTTGTTCTTGGAGACTATCTCTCTCAGTTTTAAGAGGAATGACCATGGCTACAGACATATTGGCAAATTAATCATTAAACCTCTTCAAATACATAAAATACTCTATTTGCTACAATTCAAATTCAAAAATCCAAACTTCAGAATAAATGACATTGAAATATATATTGATTGCATGCTTATATCAGACACTGTCTAGTGGAGTGTCTGCAGCCTTTTGTCAACTATGGCTAGACACCTACTCATATGAAACAGATCAGTCTTCAGACCATTAGCTGTGGGAGCAGAAGTAGGCCATTCAGCCCATCAAGTCCACTCAATAACTATGGATAATCGGATAATCCTCAATTCCATTCTCTCATCTTATCCCTGTAAACCTTGATTCCCTTGATGTTTAAAAACTTACATCAACCTTGAATGTATTTTACAAGACATCTTTGACAGCCCTCCACGATAAAGAATTCGATAGATTCACGACCCTCCGAGAGAAATAATTCCTATTCATCTCCATTTTGAATGAGCAACTCCGAACTCTTGTTCTAGACTATCTCAGGATGACAAACAACCTCTACGCATCTAACCTATAAAGTGCCTGAATAATTTTATGGTCTCCTCTCACTCCTCTAAACTCCCATGAGTACAATGAGTACCTATTCAACTTTTCTTCACACAAAAATCCCTCCATACCCAGGATCAGCCAAATGAAACTTCTCTCAACAACCTCTACATAAGGAGCTCAAAGCTGTTTACTGTATTTCCAGCTCTGGTCAGATTAGTGTCTTGCATATTGTAGCAAGGCCTCCCTATTTTTATGCTTCATTCCTTTTGAAATAAAGGCCATCATTCCATTTGCCTTCGCTGTTATTTCAATGTTAGCTTTTTGTGATTCAAGCACAAGGATCCCAAAACACTCCTTTGGAGTGGCACGGTGGCTCAGTGGTCATCACTGCTGTCTCACAGCGCCAGGGACCTGACTTCAATTCCAGCCTCGGGTGACTGTGTGAAGTTTGCACATTCTTCCTGTATCTGCGTGGGTTTCCTCAGGGTGCTCCGGTTTCTACTCACAATCTAAAGAAGTGCAGGTGAGATGAATTGGCTATGCTAAATTGTCCACAGTGTTCAGGGGTGTATGGGCTGGATGCATTAGGCAGGGGTTAAATGTAGGGGAATGGGTTTAGGTGGGTCAAACTTTGGAGGATTAGTGCGGATTTGTTGGGCTGAAGGGACTGTTTCCACTCTGTAAGGATTCTATGATCTAAAACTGACTAGACGAAAGTGAGTACTGCAGATGCTAGATTTTAGAGTCAAGATTAGAGTGGTGCTGGAAAAGCACAATTCCTGATGAAGGACTTTTGCCCAAAACGTCAATTTTCCTGCTCCCCGGATGCTGCCTGACCTGATGTGCTTTTCCAGCACCAGTCTAATCTTGACTATGATCTAAACCCTTTGTGCTGCATTTTTTCGCAATTTTCTCCGTTTAAATAAAATCAGCTCCTCTATTCTTCCTGCAAAAGTGCAATATCTCATATGTCCTGCACTGTTGCTTCTCTCTTTTTTTTAGAAGTTTAAAGAAGATCTTACCGTCTGTTTTTATGTTACTTAACCTTCATAGTTTATTTACCCCATTGCTTTTAATTTTTTTGTTGGTCAGTTCTTTGATTTACCATTAATCTTTGCCACATGACTTTTTTCTTTTAATTACTGTCCTTAACTTTCCTAGATAACCATAGTCAGTTTATCCCTTTCCTAGAACCCTTCACCTTCACTGGGATATGCCTTTGCTGTGAGAGTTGAACTGTTTTAAATGTCTGCCATTGTTTGTCGACCATCTTTTCTGCTAATCAAAGAAAAAATACTGTGGATGTTGGAGTCTGAAACAAATACAGAATGCTGGAGAAACTCAGCCGTTCTGTTAAGATCTGTGCAGAGAGTTTAGAGTCCAGTATAAATTATCTTCAGAATAGATCCTTTCTCCTCCCCAGGTTGAAACTTTGTAACACTGACAATATCTAGTAATTCAGAATCCGAATCTGCTAATGTAGAAAAGAATATTAGATTAGATTAGATTACTTACAGTGTGGAAACAGGCCCTTCGGCCCAACAAGTCCACACCGCCCCGCCAAAGCGCAACCCACCCATACCCCTAACCTAACACTACGGGCAATTTAGCATGGCCAATTCACCTGGCCTGCACATCTTTGGACTGTGGGAGGAAACCGGAGCACCCGGAGGAAACCCACGCAGACACGGACAGAACGTGCAAACTCCACACAGTCAGTCGCCTGAGGCGGGAATTGAACCCGGGTCTCTGGCGCTGTAAGGCAGCAATGCTAACCACTGTGCCACCGTGCCACCCTTAAATTTTACTGCTTAGATTTAGAGTTCCTGTTCCTCTGAACATGTTATTCAATCAACTAAGAAATTATTTATTAGCATGATTTCAATAATGAAATACCACTATAGTACTTTTAATGTAAGGTGTTTCACTGGAGGGTACTGAGACAAAATTTGAAGCTAAACTGCATACGGTATTCAGATAGTCAACCAAATGACTGGTCAAAGCAATAAGGCTTAAAGGAAGGGAAAGATGGAGAGAGTTACACAGGAATTTCAGAGCTTAGGGCCTAAGGAATGAATTGGCTGCAATTGTGCAGCAATTAAACTTGTGGATGCTCAAAAGACAAGAATTGGAAGAGTGTAGAAATGGTGTTGGCCTGTATGGCTGCTGGAGGTTGGAGTGGTAAGGAGAGGGATCTGAAAACAAGGCTGAGAATTTTAAAAATGAGGTATTACTGAATTTCAGACCATTGCAAGATTAAGATGACAAACTAATACTCACACTTTGGCTTGAGTTTGTGTTTTGCAAGAGATGTATCTCTGAACCTGGGCCTGGTTCACTCCATAGATCCCAGTCCATGTGAAAGTTCCTCCTATTACAATCGTCCAAAAGGTATGTCGGTGGAACGGATTGGGGTCAAAACTGAACACAGATGTTGGACGTTAAATTATAAAGCACATTGTTAATAGATCCTGTTAATTAAAGGAACATACCTTTGCAATACTTACTTCCAGAAGTTTAGTCTGCCCCCGTGATCAGCAGTATTCAGTACCTTACTGATGCCCCCTTTCACTACTATGGCTTGAACAATGACTGCCACAAGCCCAATCACCATGATGACAATCTGAAATACATCTGTCCACACAACAGCTTTGAGACCTCCCTGAAGCAAAGAGAAGGAAAAGTATCATATCCAAGTGTTAAGTGACTGCCTTGGCTCAGTGGGTAATCACTTGCCTAAAAGTCAGAAGCTTGTTGGCTCAAGTCTCACTCCAAGGATTTAAGTGTTCTTTCATTCAGATACCAGCTAACTTGTAACTGAGACACTGCTGCACTGTGAGAAGTGCTTTTGTTTTTAACTGATATATTAAAGAAAAGCCCTGCTTTCAACTGCATTCAGTTAGAAAAGATCCCACTGCACAAGAACAACAAGAAAGGTGTCCTGGCCAATATTTATCCTTTATTCACACCGTGGAAGTGCAAGGCAGTGGTCATCTCCAACAAGGGAGAAATTATCTATTGCCCCTTGACATTTAATATATTTAATATATTATCATTACTGAATCCTCCATTACAATTGATCAGAAACTGAATTAGATGAGTCACATAAATATTTTGGGGACATCAGCAGGTCAAGGGCTGGGAACTTAGCAGCAAGTAACTCACCTCCTATTTATCCACAGCCTGTTCGTCATCTGCAAGGGACAAGACAAGTGTACGATGGAATATTCCCCACATGCCTGGATGACTGCAGCTCCAGTAACATTCAAGAAGACTGACACCGTCCAGGACAAAGCATCCCACCAGACTGCCACCACATCCACAAACATTCATTCTCACTACCACTGACTCTCTGGAGCAGTGTGTGCATCATCTATAAGATGGATGGCACAACTTCATTAAGGCTGCTTGGACAGTACCAGAGGAGTGAAGATTGGCTTTAGTTGTATAGGAGTTGGCTTGCACCATGCCTGAAGTATTGTATGCAGTTTTGGTCTCCAAATACTGCTTTTTGCCATAGAGGAAGTGCAACAAAGGTTCACCAGACTTTTTCTCAGGATGACAGGGATCCTATGAAGACAAGTTGGGAAAACTGGGCCTGTATTCCATAGAGTATCAAAGAATGAGAGATGATCTTGTTTAAACTTACAAAATGTTTAATGGGGTAGACAGGGGAGGTATTTTGTTTTACCCTGGTTGGGGAGTCTAAAACCAGGGGCACAATTGAAAAATAAGGGAGATATAACTTTGATCCAAGATTAGGAGGAAGTTTTTTACTCAAAATGTTGTGAATCTTTGGGATTTTCCAGCTCAGAGGACTGTGGAAGCTCAGTCTTTGATTACATTTAAAAGTTGATAAAATTTTGATTATCAATGGTGTGATGCATTATGGTGACAGTGTGGGTGAAAGACATTGAAATGTTCAGTCAGCCATAATTATATTAAATGTTGGGGCAGGCCTGTTGGGCTGAATGACCTACTCCTGTTCCTATGTACTTATGACAGGGCCTTCCAAATAGACGACCACTTCGATTTATAGAACAAGGGAATCAGATACATGGCAACATCATCATATGCAAGTTCTCCCAAGTCATCTTGACTTGGAAATATATCACCATCCCTTCCCAAAGTCCTGGAACAGAATTGTGGATCTACTTAGAGCACATGGACTGCAAAAGTTCAAGAAGGCAGCTCACCACCACCTTCTCGAGGACAACTAGGGCTGGGCAATAAATACCTGTGCAGCCAGCAATGCCCACATCCCATGAACTGATTAACAAAAAAATCATTATCTCATTGCTCTTACTGGAATCTGTTTGCAACCTTGATTTAAAAATATTTCATTATTTTGGCTGGAAAGTGCTTTGAGATATAGACAGATTTATAATCAGGAAGAAAATCAAGGGTTATAGGGAAAACTAAGGAAAGTAGAGTTGAGGATTATCAGACCAGTCATGATTTGGAGGTGCTGGTGTCGGGCTGGGGTGTACAAAGTTAAAAATCACATAACACCAGGTTATAGTCCATTTGGAAGCACTAACTTTCTGAGCACTGCTCCTTCTTCAGGTGGTTGTGATCAGTCATGACTTCATTGAATGGTGGAGCAGACTCAATAGGCTGAATGGCCTATTTCTACTCCCTCGTCTTATCAACTAGTCTGTGCTGATAGTGAAGACTAAAACAGTCCCTTCACCTCCATGTTTTTCCTCCAGAAGTGGGTGATTCCCACTTTGCTGCTCATTCCCCAGACCCTCCCATTATCCTCTTTCTCCAGCCTCCACCTAGACTGTTTTAAAATTATTTGATAGATTGCGCTTCACCCAAGGTCTATGCCTGTGCTCCTCAGATGCTGCCTGACCTGCTGTGCTTTTCTAGCACCACACTTTTCAATTCCATGTGCAAGCTTATTCTGTGTAAAGACATTCTCTTCTTCATCAGTTCCTTTGGCGAATAAACTTAAATGTATGCTGTTCACCACCAGTTTCACCAGCTCAATTACCTTAACTTACCAGAGTGCAGTAGAAAGTACAGACTACTCCAGTTGAAATAATCGAACCCCAGAGGTTGAAATTTGTCACTAAAAGCAAGGAAATAAATGCATCTGAATCATCGGTACTGAAGGCCGTTGTTATTATTGCTGAACTGACAAATGATGAGACAGAAAAGTCATACAGACCTTGATTTAATGCCAATGCTGGAGCATAAATAACAATCCCTGTGTATAAAATCTGAAATAAATGATACATAACTCAGACAACTAAGGTCCAATTAAGCATTGATTTCTGAAGATACTGTCATTTTTAAAAATAAAGAAAAGGAAAGAGCATAAGAATAAGAGAAAGAGGCAAAGGAAATAAAAGGAGAGTGTCAGGAAGAGAGGACAGAATGAGAGAAAGAAAGTGTGTGTATGAGAGAAAGAAAGAGAGAGAGAGAGAAAGAAGCGTTCTCACATAAGGCACATTTGAAATGGTTTGGGACAGGTTTGGAAGCTGATTTGCCACATGCAACATTAACGTAAAACAGAAATAAAACCAAGAATTGCGGGTGCTGTAAATCAGAAACCCAGAGCAGACATTGCTGGAAAAGTGCAGCATGTCTGGTAGCATCTGTGGAGAGAAATCGGAGTTTCCTGAAAACACGAAGAGTCACTCGACCCAAAACGTTAATGCTGATTTCTCTCCACAGATGCTGCCAGACCTGCTGAGCTTTTCTGTTTTTGTTTAACATAAAGCAAACTCAGCAACGTTTAATCTCATTGCACTGTGTTCATGGGTTGCAGTCACTGGTTCAACAAACACAATGGCTGCAAAACATCTGCCAACTTACAAAATTCAGTGCATTGATAAGATGCAAATAAAGGAAACTGCTTCAAAATATGTGAAATGCAAGATAATTTCCATTCGAGGTGATAATATGATGCGAAGCATTGCTGGAGCAATATGCAGCTTCACAGGCTGGAAGGACATGTTGGTGTTGCCAGTTTCCTACGTGATAAAAACAATGACCTGGATTACACCTCTCCCCACCCCTCCTCTTGCAAAAATGCCATTCCGTATTCCCAATTCCTCCACCTCCGCCATATCTGCTCCCAGGAGGACCAGTTCCACCACAGAACACACCAGATGGCCTCCTTCTTTAGAGACCGCAATTTCCCTTCCCAAGTGGTTAAAGATGCCCTCCAACG
>NC_057728.1:49602669-49732357 GCF_004010195.1 Chiloscyllium plagiosum
CTTTTCCACCTATCCACTCCACCCTCTCCTCCCTGACCTATCACCTTCATCTCCTCCCCCACTCACCTATTGTACTCTATGCTACTTTCTCCCCACCCCCACCCTCCTCTAGCTTATCTCTCCACGCTTCAGGCTCTCTGCCTTTATTCCTGATGAAGGGCTTTTGCCCGAAACATCGATTTTACTGCTCCTCGGATGCTGCCTGAACTGCTTTGCTCTTCCAGCACCACTAATCCAGTTTCCTATGTGAGAATGTCCTGGCCATCACTGAGAAGCAAACAGCTCCAAAAAAAAAGAACTGGATATAAACATGAAGTGTAACATTTTACTGGGAATTATAGGATGGTCACAGCATAGAAAGAGAGCATTCAGCCTGTTGGGTTTGTGCTGTGATGTAGAAGTGCTGGTGTTGGACTGGGGTGGACAAGGTTAAAAATCACTCAACACCAGGTTATCGTCCAACAGGTTTATTTGGAACCACTAGCTCGTGCTATAACCTGGTGGTGTCGGGTTTGTGCTACACAAAGATTAGTTTGGAACTAATTCGAGGTCTCATTCAAAACAGCTATAATGAACACAATAGGCCAAGGAGTTTCCTCAAGTGAATAAGGTTTCTATGATTCTAAGAAGGAAATGAGAATCGATGAGGGTAATACCCTCAGGTATCAAATTACATCTGCTAGTAGCTGGTAACAGAATGAAACAGAATAAGCCACGTAACAAAGCCTTTTATTGAAGAACAGTGCCAAGGCAAAGGTCAGAAAGAGAGATTCACATCGAAGAATAATTCATGGCCAATAGAAGCTTTAAAAGTCAATTGAAACCATAAATGCTGTAAAGCCAGTTTATCATTCACAGTAATGGCCCATTGCCAGGGAACGTGATTTAATTATGTGTTAATGTTACTGACTGTTTACTGTATGATCTGTCACTCAGTACAAATGTTTCTTCATGATTTTTATGGTGATAATATAACATAATTGCAAAAATAAACTGATAGAAGTTACATATTTTAACTGCATACTTACTGTTTGAATCATAAATAATATTGTTCCACATAAACGAACCCATCTGTTAAACCGCAGCTCCAAGTACTGAAAAATCAGACAGCCATGGGTGAGATCTTGGTGTAAATCTCAATTCAAACACTAGCGCCCCTGCTCCTCCCCACCATTATTCTTATTTAGCCAAATTCAGGCAACAGAAGGCCACCTACCCAGAGAAACAGCACAACAAATTTACATAGCACTATTATATTCCACTGACCTAAGGCTAGCATGAGTCTTTGACCCATCAGTGAAAGCTCACAGCATTGCACGATGCTGGGCATTAATGGCCCCAATAAGTGATTTTGCAATTATTTCTTAAAAGGTTTCCTTGTGGGCCATGTTGTACAGATAATGGTTCTGGAAGGTTTAATGACAGTCTTGTTCCAAAATGGGTCAGACGTATCGCCTCAGGCTCCTGATATTCTTTGTTATTATGTCCAACTTTTAGTGTCCAAGGATGTGCAGGCTAGGTGGATTAGCCTTGATAAATGCAGGCTTATAATGTAGAGGTATTGGTCTGGGTGGAACGCTCTTAGGAGGGTTGGTGTGGATGAGATGGGCCCAATGATCTGTTTCCACACTGTAGGAATTCTATGATCTAACCAATGTGACTTGTACTTGTTGTTCACAGGCAATAAACTAAAAAAAATTAAACAAGTAAACTAAAATAACCAAAAGTGCAGTCACAAATACACTTGGTGGTGAGGAAGGCATTTGGTATGCTTGCCTTTTTGGTCAGAGGATTGAAGGATTGAGTATAGGAGTTGGAAGGTCATGTTGCAGCTATACAGCTCACTTTTGGAATACTGCCTTCAATTCTGGTCTCCCTGCCATATGAAGGATGTTGTGTAACTTGAAAGGGTTCAGAAAAGGTTTACAAGGATGTTGTCAGGGTTGGAGGGCTTGAGCTATAGAAAGAGGCTGAATAGGCTGGGGCTGTTTTCCCTGGAGCGTCAGAGGCTGACAGGTGGGCTTATAGAAGTTTATAATATCATGACAAGATCTTTTCACCAGGGTAAGAGGGTCTGAAACCAGAGGGCATAGGTTTAAAGTGAGAGGGCAAAGATTTCAAAGGGACCTGAGGGACAACTTTGTCACACAGAGGGTGGTGCATGTATGGAATGAGCTGCCAGAGGAAGTGGCGCAGGCTCGTAGGATTACAGCATTTAAAAGACATCTAGATGGGCTTATGAATAGGAAGGGTTTAGAAGGATATGGGCCAAATGCTGGCAAATGGGACTAGATTAATTTAGGATATCTGGTCAGCATGGACGAGTTGGACCAAAGAGTCTGTTTCCGTGCTGTATATCTCTATGACTCTTCTGTTTAAAAAAAAACACAACATCTTGCTTTTTTTTCTCTGGGCTTGCTGCAACATCTTGTGAATTAGATTTAAATTCTGGGGAAATCTTAGAAAGTTAGTAATCCTAGAAAACCCTGGGTACTAGCGAGACCTCCATTGCTGCGTGGCATCCTAAGTTTCAGGCAGTCAGCCATCCTGTAGAGTGCACTAGGAGCTACATTATCCTCAGCCTGCATTACCTGACAGCCCCGGCCATTGACACTTGCCGCACAACATCTCCAAAGTCCCCTTCTGAAACCCCTTTCTAAGTCCTTCCAGCCTTAAGATTTTACCTTCAAGCTTCACTGCATATTCCAAGCTGGCATTCCCCAATGCTACTACTGTGTGAGTGCTTCACTGTCTGAAATGCCATTTATATAAGGTATTACCCCAGGGCCCCAGGTAACTTCACAGCTGGATGTTGAGATGTCCATGGCTTTCCTGGAAGAAAGGCTGAGATTTCCTTGTACCTGAGTCGTTGGTGTGAAACACTGGGAGTTGGTATGAAATACTGAGCGTTGGCTGTCTATATAACAGAGACTGTGTTCCACAGTAAATGACTTGCAACTTTATAAAGCATTGGTTAGGCCAAGACAGAATACTCTGCATAGTTGTGTTTGTCACAGACAGAAGGACATGTGATTTTTAACTTTGTACACCCCAGTCCAACACCGGCATCTCCAAAAGAAGGACATGAGTACACTGGAGAGGATACAAAGTAGGTTTGCCAGAATGAAAAGTTTCAGTTATGAGATGCGACTAAATAGGCTGCTTTTGTTTTCCTTGGAGCAGAGGTGTCCGCTAGGGATTTGATTGAAGTGTACAAAACTATGAGAGGTATGGACAGAGTAGATTGTAAGAATCATTTCCCCAGGGCGGACGTGTCCAAGACCATACAGCATAAGTGTAAGGTCAGTAAGTGGTTTAGGAGAGAGATGAGGAAAAACTTATTCACCCAGAAAGTGCTGCCTAAGAGGGTGGTGGAGGCAGGTACAACATTTAAGAAGCATCTGGATGAGGTCTTAAAATGCCAGGGCTTGGTAGACTATGGATCAGATAAAAGGGACTAGTGTAGTTTGGTGGTTATTGGGCTGGCATACACATGGTGGACTGAAGGGCCTGTTTCTATGCTGTATTATTCTATGACTTCAGTTAAGAGTCATACAGGAGTTGAAATATTAATTCTGTTTCTGTCTTCACAGATTCTGCCAGAAATGCTGAGTTGCTTTGCATTTGTTTTTTATTGGTTGGCTCCCACATTTCTTGCATCGATTACATTGGTTCTGGTGTTAGTTTGGAGAGCTTGAACAATCTAAGGAAGTATCTTTCAAAGCAGTGACCACATTGAGGTATTAATTGTTCAAATTCAGCTCTGTTGGGTGGGACATTGTGTTTGCAAACCACACACCAGAGACCTGAAACAATTGCTCCATTCAGAATTTAGTCATGACGGAAATGCTGGAAAGGGTGTCCTCAAAACATCATTGAAGATATCAACCTACACTCAGTGACTTACTGGAGACCCTGACTTGTGACCAAAAACTTGGAGAAGACTCACTCCTTAAGGCATCGACCATATCGAATCTTTGTAGGGAACAAGCAGAAGTGAAGTTGAGGCATCGGAGACAGGGCACAAATCTCCAAACCGTCCACTTACCCAAACCTTCAAACACCAGCTGCCTCACACAAGAAGGAGTCTGCAGACCACACCTTGGGCCATCTTGGAATTCACTAAACCAGAGACAGAGCAAGTCATCCTCACTCAGTCATCCAGCAACTGATTAAGAAAGACAAGTCTGGAAATAAATACCCTAATACATCAGTAAAGGGAAGCATCTATGGAGTCCTTTAACAGAGCTGATTAACTATCACATATTCGTAATGATTTAACTACTCAAAGACTACTGGCAATCCCTTGTTATCCTTCCCTTCACCTGGACACTCACCTCATAGCTGCTGGTAACACCAAGCCTGTAGAAGATTGGCAGGAAGACTTTGGCACTGAGAATCACCACAAGCATGTAAGAGATGGCAAAGTAGACGTTGACAGCCCCAAAGTGATATGTATCGTATGGAGCCCCCAGCATTGTCACTGCAGACATGAAGCTTGCAGTGAGGCTGAGAGCCACTGGCACAGAGCTCATTTGATGGCTTCCCAGAAGAAAGTCTTCGGTTGACTCACGTCCTCTTCCCACCACTGCATGGTAGATTCCCACCAGGGCCGAGATCAGCAAGATGGCAACAAAAACGACATAGTCCCAGGCGCTGAAACTGCCGAAGGTTGTAGGTGATGCCATTCTTCAGAACTCCTTCCCTGAGCTCAGGGCTTCTCTGCAGGTTGTTACAAGTTTCCCATGCAGCAGGAAGCAGAAACATTACAGGTAGGGCCAATCTCTGAGCCTGTTAGCAAGTTAATGTCAAACCAATTCTGACTGAGTGGTGTAACTTAATTTAATTTAGTCCGTTTAATTATTTATTGAAGTGTAGTGTGGGTATTTTTTTTAAATTTGTTTTGTAAAGTTGTTAGTTTATTGTTGTTATACTCTGGTTGTTTATATTTTTTGAAATTTTATAATTTTGTAAAGAACAAAAATCTTTCTCAATAAAAAAAACCCAATTCTGACATATTTCCCAGTTACTCTCCCCTCAGGATGAATTTATAAGAAATATCCCACAAACGATCCATTAAAGATTGAGGTTAATGGGGAAATATAATACTTTAGTCCACATAGAGAAACTCATTAACCTAAAATACATAATTTGGAGGATGGCCAGCCTTTAGAAAGAAGGAGAAACATAAAAAATAGGGAAAGAGAAGGAAAGAAAGCAAAAAGGTGAGAATGAATGACAGGAAACAGAGATAAAGGAAAAGGGAAAATACAAGAAGATAGAAAGAAAGGAGGACAGGCAGAAAGGAAGAAAGAAATGTATACAGAAAATGGCCTCCAAGTTGCCTCTGGGACCTTAATCAATTGGTCATTATTCCTGGGTGAAACTTGCACATCTACAAGCCAGTGACCAGGAATAGTGAGTCCATTCTCACCATATAGCTCCAACTTAATCTATGGACCTGAAAATTCAGCCAGCTCACAGGCTGAGCACAGGTCATGGTTCAGAATCCAGGATCTCCCTGTCTGTCTGATTCAGGTACTTACTGAACCATCTCAGGAACTTCTCCAGATAATACTGAAATCCACAGTAATGTTTGACTAAAATTCTGCTGTTTTAATCATTCTCTTATTCGGTTGAAGTTACTTTCCATTCTGGTGTTCTCACGCTCCCTTTGCCCTGACCTTCAGCGATGCACATTAACTTTTAAAAGATTGGCTCGGTAAGAACAGGTCTTCAGAGAAGTGTTCATTGTAGACCCACCCACTCATCTCTTTCCATTTGAAATAAATATGTACCTTACTATCCTTGTTAACTAACTGCTGCTGACCATTAAACTACAGAAGGATTCCTGTTGGATCCTCTTGTCTTCCAATCGGTAGCACATAATCTTTCAAAAAATAAAATTATTCGTGACAATTAATCCAGAAGGCATAACCAATAATCAGGCTAAAGGGAGTACAAATCGCACCTGAGCAGTTTTAGATTTTGAATTCAGTTTAAAAAATAATATTGATATACATTAAATGATATTGACTTACAGATTACAAACAGCTTTTCAACCTAATTGGCCTTTGTCAACATTTATGCTTCACAGGAGCCTTTCTCCGAGCATCTACTTCTATTTCTTTTTCATTCTTCTGTATTTTTGATTAACTAAATAATCTTGACTGCACCAAGAATTCCACTGGAAACCAATTTCAGATTATCAGTTGAGTTTGGGATGTCTTTCATTTACATGTGCTAGAAGCTACATATATTCATGAACAGGAACCCATTCTTTGTATGCAAAAGGAATCTGGCCATACATTGCACCTTTTACGAAGTGGAAAGGGTTATGGAGATTGCCAGTCTCCGCTACATACCCCATGCAATGGCTTGACTCATCAGAGATTACCTGCCTGGCCTGGTTTTCTTGATAAGCTAACGAAGATTGATAGTTAACAGTTCCTGCTGAATCTCCATCCCAATCATAGACCAACCAATCGGCACTCTCTTTTCATGCTGCACAAAATCGAAGTTAGTTTTTTGTATCCCAGTTCCTGTTAAGGGGAGGTATTGGTGTCGTGGTAACATCATTAGACCAGGGCAGCAGGTTAATGGTTTGGGGACATGGATTGGAATCCCATCATTGCAGATGGTGAAAGTGAAGTCAATAAAATCTGGAATTTTAAAAAAATCTACTAAATGGCGAGCATGTAACAATTGTCAATTGTTAAAAAAACAAGTTGATTGATTAATATCTTTTAGGGAAGGAAATCTGGCCTACAAGTGGCTCCAAACCCATAGTAGCATGGTTGACTCTTAACTGCCCTCTGCAATGGTCTAGACAGTATGGTCAAAGACAACTCGGGATAGGCAACAAATACTAACTTTGCCAGTGACCAGTGACACTGATTTCCCATATGAGAATACAGACGAAGTCCTGATGTAAAGCTTTGACTTTGTGCCTCCCGTTATCAATGTTTTTGTTCTGTACAACAAACAGTTATTTGTATTCCTTACAAGCTCATTTGTTTTTGGAGCTACCCTTAACAGTATCTACAATAATCATGGCTTTATCAAAAAATAATTAATTTGTTGCAAATAAAGAAACTGGTATCGGTGAGCAAGTCTCTGAAGTTTTTGGATTGTTACTAACAGACTCTTACCCTTTAAGGAAGGGTATTCCAACGAAGCCGGAGGAACACCACCTTTATTTCCCATTCACTTTACAGCCTCTGGGACTCAGAATTCAGTTTTACAACTTCAGGATATGACCTCTGTAGCCCATGTACCCTCCATCTACCACCCTATGTTGTTTGTGTCTTGCTTGGCTTTGCTCTCAGCAGAGCCATCTCATTTTCTTCATTTCACATTTAACCTTTATACCTAGTTTACATCTCTATCTCTCTTTTACAACCAGCATCACTGCCTTTGTCTTTTGCTCTGAACAATCTCATAATCTATTCCAACTAGTCCTCCTCTTCCTCCATCAATGTAAGTGTCATACTGGACTCAGAACATTAACTCTGTTTTTCTCTTCACAGAAGCTACCACACATGCTGAGTTTCTCTAATGCTTTTATTTCATGTTACCTGGTCTGGGTCTGTATGTGACATCAAAGAGCCTGAATATTAGTTGTTTTGTGAATTGCCCAGAAAACCCGATGTTATGTGACATTTCTCAGGGTAAATAAGGTTAAGTAATCTACCACCTTATCCTGCAAATTAAGAATTGTGTATTCTGTTCAAACCAGGTTTTGTGGCAGTTAATACACTAGTTTGAATGCTTCTTGCAATAGACTATGGTCTATTGACAATAGCTCAACTATTAATCCAGAAACTCAACTAATATTTGGGACCCAGGTACAAATCCCACCACAGTAAATGGTGGAATTTGAAATTTTCTTTTAAAATCCGGAATTAAAAATCTACTGATGACGTGGAACTATGGCGAATAGTTGGAAAACTCCATCTGGCTCATAAACGTCCTTCAGGAAGTCCTCACCTGGTCTGGCCTCCTTGTGACTCCAGACCCATAGCAATGTGGTTGACTCTCAACTGCCCCCTGAAACTCAACTGCTCTCTCAACCTCTGAGATGCTGCCCAGCCAGTGACGCCCATGTCCTACAAATGAATTAAAAAACTGTCCATTTTCAGCGCAGTTTCCAAAACATTATCCTTAGATTTCATTCCTTAACAGTTCTGTGGGTGTACTTACATCACATGGACTGCAGCAGTTCAGAAAGCGGCTCCCCCTCCACCTTCTCAAGAGATGGACAATAAACGCTGCACTTGTAGCAATGCCTACATCCTGTAAATGAATAATTAAAATGTAATTTCTTTCTACTTCCTCCTTGAAGAGAAGAAAGTTGAGAGGAGATTTGACAGAGGGATTCAAGTTCTTGAGGGATTCAGGACAGAATAGTTCAGGATAAATTATTCCTGTTGGCAGAGGATGGAGAGAGAACAAAAGAATAAAGAACAAAGTCTTCAGCAAAAGAACTGAATGGAACAACAAGAAAGTTATTTTTATACAGTGAGTAGTTAGAATCTGAAATGCACTGCTTGAGAATGTGGTGGTGGCAGATTCAGTTGTGGCTTTCAAAAGGGAATTGCATATGTAAGGACTGTGTCATTTTATTTTTTTCAGTATTTTCTGAAGTGGACTGAAATGAGAAAAGTTCAGCTTTAAAAACCAAGGAATGGTCAAGATTGCTACATGTTTTGAAAGCAATGATGTCCTTGTTAATCCTGTCATCCAATGATTTAAAACCAGCAGGTTATATGAGTAGTTTTTGGACAAATTAGTAGAAAAAAATGAATCAGGAAATGTCAAGGTCCATAATTTTTGCAGCTAGCATTGAACTATTTAAGGGGGTTGATGAGAAACTGGCTGGGTATCTGGAGAAAACCAATGGGAGACAGAGGGATGAAGACCAGCAAACCAAGGAGCAAATAATTGGACTGTTAGTTTGAGCATAAGGTGGAGGATCAGAGTGAAGATTATGGATGAAGACTTGGCGAAAATGAGTATTTTCTGTTTAACAAACTAATATCCATATATTGAACTCATTAGTGAAAAATGTTCAGAGTTTTCCAAGATTTCATTGTAAATCTATAGTTTAGCATAAACACCAGTTTCCACCTTCCCTTTCTGGATTCTTCCCCTGCCCAGGCAGCCAACTGTCCACTGACAAAGAACACAGCTCTTTTTTTATTTAAAAACCATGAGCAAATTTAAATTACACATCATTATAAAATCCCAAATACTGAAATGGGAACAAGGGACGGAACTAAATTAAAATGGAGTTGGTAGGGGAACTAATACACACCAGCCCCAGCAGTGATAATCTTTCTCTGGAAGTTTCCTGGTGGACATCTTGTACTCCATCTCTAAAGACACTCAAGCACAAACATAGCCACGGAAGAGAGGCAGGAAGAAACTAGCTGACTTTATTTTTAAAAAAGCCCGCCATCAAATCATCCAATTAAACAAACTAAACATGTAACAATTAACAGGCACTTCCCACGAGGAGCAGGAGAGGAAGGGTCATGAAAGAGGGGAGGGACTAAATCAAAATGAATGTTAGAGACTTTGTTTTAATCAACCTGTTCAGAAATGTTAGACATCCCTTTTAAGCAGGTGGACTTGAACTCCTTCCAGCACAGAGGGAGGAACTTCACCACTACACCACATGAACACAGCTTTTTTTTTTGTATTATCACCAAATCCCCTATTTCACCAGTTAAAATAACTGGTTACAAGCAATGTCTACCAGAGGCAGTGCAACAACAAGAGAAGGGAAGGTCAGGAAAAGATGGAGTGGCAAAATCAAAATGAAATTGAAGGAGGAAATAATGCACTTCAGAACCCAGAGTGTTCAACTTTCTCTAAATAAAAGGACTGGATCATAGATTTTCTTTTCTCTAATCAGTCTATTCAGTGGTGCTATCACATACCTCTGGAGGAAGAAGTAGCATTCACAAAAGATCCTTAAGCAGCATCTGCAAAACTCATTCAGTAACTAGTGGTGTGCCTCAGGGATCAGTGTTGGGACCACAATTATTCACAATTTATATAGGTGATTGGACTTGGGGACCATGTGTACTGTGTTAAAGTTTGTAGGTGACACTAAGATGAGTGGCAGAGCAAAGTATGCAGAAACTGTGAAACTGTGCAGAGAAACATAGATACTTTAAGTGAGTGGGCAAAGGTCTGGCAGATGGAATACAATGTTAATAAATGTGAAGACATCCATTTTGGTAGGAGTAACAGTAAAAGGATTATTACTTGAATGGTAAAATTTTGCAGCATGCTGCTATGCAGAGGGAGTCCCTGTTCGAGAATCACACAGGATTAGTCTGCAGGTACAACAAGTAATTAGGAAGGTAAATGGAATTTTGTCCTTCATTGCTAAAGGGGTTGAGTTTAAAAGCAGAGAGGTTATGTTGCAGCTGTACAAGATACTGGTGAGGCCACACCTGGAGTAGTGTGTGCAGATTTGGTCTTCTTACTTGAGAAAGGATGCACTGGCACTGGAGGGAGTGCAGAGGAAGTTCACTAGGTTGATTCCGGAGTTGAGGGGTTGGCTTACGAGGGGAGACTGAGTATGTCTGGGATTATATTCATTGGGATTCTGAAGAATGAGAGGGGATCTTATAGAAGCATATAAAATTATGAAGGGAATAGATAAGACAGAAGCAGGCTCGAAGGGCCGGATGGCCTACTCCTGCTCCTAATTATTATGTTCATTACTACCACCATCTTGAAAGACGAGGGCAGTAGATACATGGGAACACCACCACTTGCAAGTTCTCCTCCAAGCCATTCACTATCCAGACTTGGAAATATATCGCCAGTCCTTCACTGTCTCTGGGTCAAAGTCCTGAAATTTCCTCTCTAAGGGCATTGTGGGTCTACTTACATACTGCACAGGGACTGTAATGGTTTGAGAAGGCAGCTCACCATCACATTCTTAAAGCAACTAAGGATAGGCAACAATTGCTGGCCCAGCCAGCAACACCCACATTCACGAGTGAATAAAAAAAGTATTCTGCTGTTGGATTTCAGCAGCTATTCCAGTCCAGATTTTAGATGGCAATTATAGTACGACAAGTTCACAAATAGAACAAGTTCACTTAACTATTAACTTTTCTACTGTTGAAAAGAATGCAATAGAATAACATTATCTGTAGTGCATCTGACTGATACTTGCAGGGGTCTAATATTTAACGAAGATGGGTTCACCAGGTTTAAAGTTAAAAACAAATCTGTCCTGAAGGAATCTGATTCCTGAAGAAGGGCTCATGCCCGAAATGTCGATTCTCCTGCTCCTTGGATGCTGCCTGACCTGCTGCGCTTTTCCAGCAACACATTTTCAGCTCTGATCTCCAGCATCTGCAGACCTCACTTTCTCCTCAGAGAAAGTTTACTCAATTAATACCTGGATTAGGAAGGTTGTCACTTGAAGGAAGGTTGAACAGGCTGGCTTGCATCTGCTGGAGTTTAGAATAATAAAAGATTACTTGATTGAATCATATAAGATTCTGACAGGGCAGATGTGGACATTATGTTTCCTCTTCTGGGAGAAGAACTAGGGGGCCACTGTTTAAAAATAAGAGGTCACCCATTTGAGAAGGAGGTAGGAGTATTTCTTTTTCTCTCACAGGGGATCACAAGTCTTTAGAACTCTCTTCCTCATTGGAAGCAGAGTTCTTAAATATTTCTAAGGCAAAGATAGATAGGTTCTTGATGAACGGGGGGTGAAAGATTATCGGGCGTAGGTGGGAATCTGGAGCATTTAGATCAGCCCAGATCTTGTTAAATGGTGGTTCGAAGGGCAGACTGACCTGCTCCTAATTTGTCTGTTTATGTGTTCAAATTTATTCAGCGCCTGTCATGTGAGATATTTGATTCTTGCGTTGAGCACTGCACATGTGCTATTGGTGGGGAGCCAGTCTCCTACACCGTCAACCCAACAGAATTCCAGAGCCTGCAGTCCCCAGCATGCTATGCTTCCCTGTCCCTCAGCAGCTTTGTGGCTGGAGGAAGAGAAGAGGTGATGAGGAGAAGGATAGGATGTTAGATATAAGGTTCAAGATGGTTAAGAATTAGTCAATGTGAAAGTTGTTCTAAGCAAGGATTAATACCTATCTAGGTTTTGGAAGATTACTGTCTGTGTGAGCATTAAGGACTTGATACTGCTGTTGTTTCAGTCCCACAGGAACAACTGTCTAATCAAAGCAAAAAAAAACTCAGCACACTGAAACCAAAATCTCCCGGGACTGTGAAGTCTGCTTCTGGAGTGAGTGAATGAATGAATTAGTTAGTTAGTTGAAAGAAGTGCACCTGTGAAAGCTGGTGCAATCTCAGTCCTGACAATAAAGGATACACAGTAAGTTAAAGAGAGAAAAAGCTGGAAAATAGCTCAGGAGGGAGCCAGGAAGATGTACCAGCAACCAAACTTAAAGAGTGAGTAATGTCTGACTAGGATCTAATGGAGTCATACATGTCTCAATTGTCCTTCTTAAAGTCCTGCTCAAGTCTGTTTCTTCTTGTTTAGATGTGTCAGTATCACAGACTAATACCAATATTCTTCCAACATATATATGGATAACATCAGCTAAACTGCAGTTTCCTTTATATGACATATTAGGTACAAGTTGTATTCTATGACTATCCTGGCTGATCCAATTATCTGGTGAAGGAAGGGAACTCAGTTAGAAGATAAGACATTGTTCAACACTCAGATTTAAGAGGGAAAGCTGGTTAGTAGAAATGACGAGATTGAGTCCTACAGGAATAAGAAGTTCAACAAACTATCTGTAACAATCTTAGAATCATTCCTGGGCACTCCAAACAGGAATTGTGTTAAAAGGTATTTGAGTGGATTAAGTGGATTAAAAGTGGACTGAGAGATGGATGATCCTGTGTAGCAATATGTCATGGTGATCTAGACCTGTTTCCACTGCATGTATTATTTGTTCATTTAACTTCAATAATAAATGGTGATGCCTTGGGATTCCCTCTAGGTCCAGCTCTTAGTTAGTTTCCACTAAAATCTTGTCTACTCTTGAAATTGAGCAGTAAAATGAGCTTTTTTGAGATCCTTGTTGAGAAATCAGCTGAGTGTTCTTGTTTGCTGTTGACAAAGATTCCTTTCATTCCACAAAGTATAAGATTAGCCTTATTGGAAGCTTTGTAACTATAGCCAAAGTCATTTTTGACCATGTAAGCTTGGTGTTGAATTGGGGTGCATCAAAACCATTCTGCAGGATAATAGTTATTTTGAAAGATCATTTCTCACTTTATATCATGCAAATTCATGAACTACCCTAAGCCTATCATGTTTGGCTCTGAAAAGTGCCCAGTATACCTCCTATTACCTTGAAGGGTAAGGTATCTCAAACATTTGGGAAACTGCGGAAACTAACTGTTTTGTGCTGCTACTATAAAGTAGCAACATGAATAGTGTTTGCCACGAATAAACTGCTGTCTTCAAACTGAAAAGATTTTCTGCACACCTCACAAATGAGTGGTGTGTTGTATGAATTTCAGTGTCAGTCTAATGCTAGTTATGTAGCCTCAAGTTAAAAAAAAAGATCGTATCAAATAGTATATTCCATGACAGCTCACAACAGGCAAGGAACTAACTGCACCTAACCAGCTTGCAAAACTGAAAACAGTGTCTATCATTATGTAGTTTTCATGATTAGACAGTAATAGCTAAACAATCTGTTGTGTGCCAGGAATTATGCAAACAAGCAATTTAGACTTGCAATATTATGTGCTAGAAGCTACCCCGGTACTTTGCAGATAGAAAGAACATGTTCACATACTATTTTGTTTCAACTCAACGAAACAGGTGACAGCCATCCTCTCATTCATTTCTTGGGGCAACCTGCCCAGTTTTAAATGGAAAGAAAGTTTGACAGTTAACTGTCAATCATCATCTAAGATATGATGATGGGATTAATGTTATATTGTGTTACAAATGATGAAGAGTGTTAATCAAGTGAATAGACAGAAATAGTTCAAGGCTCTTGTGGTACAATGGTAGGTCCCTACCTATGTGGTCAGAAAACCCAGGCTCATGTCCCACTTGCTTCCAAGGTGTGTGACATATCTGAATGGGTTGATTTGAAAGCATCTCAACTTTAGATATTTTAGGGTTCTTGTGATGTAGTGGTAGTGTCCCCATCTTGTGTCCAGGAGCCTCCAGTTCAAATATGAACTGCTCCAGGGTTGTGTAATACCCCTTCTCTCAGTCTTTTTTCTCCAAGGAGAACACTCCCAACTTCTTCAATTTATCCTCATGACTGAAGTTTGTTCATTTCTGAAACCATTCTTGTAAATCACTTCAGCACTCTCTTCAATGCATTCACACTTTCCTGTAAGTGCCCACAACTGTACATGTTACTCCAACTGAGGTTTAATAAGTGTCTTCACAAGGTCAACATCATCTCCCTGCTTTCTACTCTACAGCCCTATTAATAAAGCAGGGAGCACTGTATGCTTTATTAGCTGTTCTCCACCTGTCCTGCTACCTTCACTGATCTCTGCACATACACACCTAGGTCCCTCAGCTCTGGCACCCCTTTAGGATTTTACCTCCCACTTTATATCATCTTTCAACGTTCTTCCAACCAAAGTGCATCACCTCACATTTCTCTGCAATGAACTTCATCGTCATCCATTCACCTGCTCTACTTACTTGTCAATGTCCTTTCAGAGTTCCACACTGTCCTCCTCAAAGTTTATAATTCTTTCAAGTTTAGTGTCATCTGCAAACTTTAAAATTGTCACTTGCACACTAAAATCCAAATCATTAAGATATATCAGAAAAAGCAAGGGTCCCAATACTGACCCCTGGGGAACTCCACTACAAACCTCCCTCCAACCCCAAAATATCATTTTACCATTACTCTCTGTTTCCTGTCACTCAATTAATTTTTGATCCACATTGCCACTATTCCTTTTATACCTTGACCTATAATTTTCTTCACAAGTCTGTTGTGTGGTTCCATGTCAGATATCTTCTGGAAATCCATGTATACAACTTCAGCAGTATTACATCGACCCTTTCTGTTACCCATTCAATGCCTCCAGCAAGATAGTTAAACACAATTGTCTCTTTAGAAATCCGATGTTAACTCTTCATAATTGACACATCTGTTCCTGTGTGATTATTAATTCCATCCCAAATAATTGTTTCTAGAGGTTTCCCCACGATCAACGTAAACTAAGTGGTCTGTCCTTGCAACCCTTCTTGAACAAAGTTGTAATGTTTGCAATCCTCCAGTCTTCTGGCACTTCCCCCAAGCCCAGGGAAGACTGAAAGAATATGTCCAATGCCCAACAAGTGCTCCCTTCACTGCTTTCAAAACTTTGGATGCACTTCATCCAGTCACAGTACCTTGTTAACTTTAAATGCCAACAATCTATCCAACACTTCTGCCATACTAATCTTGAACTTTCTAATGACAAGAGGCTTCTCCACTTCCATAGACTGGGCAGCAACATTCTTTTTTATGAAGACAGACGCAAAGTATTCATTTAACACCACAGCTATGTCCCCAACCCCATTTGATCTCTGAGCAGCCCTATTCCTTCTTAAACCAGTCTTCTGCTGTTTATGTAGAAAACTTTGGGATTTCAAAATACTATAAGACATAGGTGCAGAAATTAGGCCATTCAGCCCATTGAGTCTGCTCTGCGTTCAATCATGGCTGATAAGTTTCTCAACCTCATTATTCTGCTTTCTCCCTGTGACCCTTGATACTCAAGAACTTATGTCAGTCTCAAATGTACTCAATGACTTGGCCTCCACTGTCTTCTGTGGCAATGATTTCCTTTATGGTGTGTGCGCTCGAAGAGAATGGAGGGATGCAGAGAGCAAACAGAAAGGCAGAGCTGAGGCCATGACCTTGTTGAATGGGGAAGGAGGTGTGAAGGGCCGAATGGTTTGCCCAGACTTTGGGGGTCTGTTGTATCCCACAATCCAGCGGTGAAGATGGCGGCGCCCAGGAGCCGGAGGCGCGTGCAGTCCGAGTGAAGGGAACCTCTGTCCGCCCACTGACTGTGGTAGAGGCCGTGTCCCTCCACTCCTCTCACAATGAAGAACAAACCCACCCGGCACCGGACTCAGAACACGTTCCGGGTGAGCGGCGCAGGTTGAGGCCGGTTGTGGGGGCGGCCCTGGGCCTGGGCTCCTCGGAATCCGTGTCAGCGCCGTCTGCCCGGGGGAGGAATGCGTCTCGATTCTCCCCTCCCAGCTCCAACCTCCTTATCCCATCGGATAATCTCCCTCCAAACCACCCCCCGGGATCTCCCTCCCCCGATCACTCGCTCCAAGACGATCCCCTTTCTAATCCACCCCCTCACCCATCTCTCACTCACTCCAGGACTGGACTGTACAGCGAGGATTGAACCCACAGGGCGATTTAGACGCAAGAGCCTCTTGCATCTTCTCAGAGTAATTTCGATAAACTTTTGCCACGGTCAAATGAACCGGAAGAAGGCATTCGGGTTGGATTGCTCCAGTGAAGAATTGCCACAGATGTGGGCTGAATGGACTGTAAACATCTTTGTGGCTCCTTGCCTCGTGTGGATGCCCTATGATATGCCAATTTCTCCCAGGAATAACAATAATGTTTGATTGGGGGAAGTAATATATCCTGATTAAGCAAGGTTGTTTAGGAAACACTGTTTGCAACACGTGACAATCTGACAAACCAAAATAAGCCAAAGCCCATCATCTTTAATAATGTATTTATTCAGCGTATATGGGGGCTGTTATAAAATGAGTTTTATTTCACATTGTTAAATGCAGCCTGAATCTGGAGTCAGGTCTAAGCTAACAGTTGAGTAGTGTTGCACTCCTGATGAGGATTGTAGCCTGTTTGGCTTTGGAATTTGTTAAATCTTTGAAATGGACATCACATGGGTTTATTCTGAAATTTAAAAAAAACTACCATGTCAATTTTATAAATGTATGCACACGCACTCAACCTGTCTCCATGCTGTCAAGCAGTACTGATGTGCAATCTCCTCTGCAACACACTGTCTCCAGTTGAGTGCACCCCACAGTTAAGCGAGCATTGCTGCTGGTTGGCAAGCTGATATACTTACGGCCGCAGGGATTTTACTAGATGGCATACAAATGAACCAAATCTTGTTAGGGAACTTTCATCTTTTGTTTGATAACTTTGAAATAAATTAGCATGTTGATTGAAATTGTAATGGGAGATGTTAATAATTGACAAAAACAAAAGTCAGAAAAAGGGTCTCTTTGTGCTTTTGTGTGTGAGCATTGATTTAGATGATGTGAGTTTGTGATTAATAAAATTAATCTTCCTCTATTTACAGTTTCTCACCTTCTCAGAACGGTTAGCGAATGTGAATATTGATATAATCCATCGGATTGATAGAACTGGGAGCTATGCTGAGGTAAAGAGAACCTGATAACACAAGCATAAAACTTTTGATAATGAGCATGCTTTAAATTCTGTCTGCCTTAAGTGCTGCAATAGCTGGAATATTTCTTGAAAAGAGAAAGGGCTTTACAATTATTTCCCCTCAAAGATTGTTTCTGAATTGTTTTAACTGCAAAAAGCAGTTGAGGCAAAGCTTGAAGCCTTGGACTTAGATTATAAGGAGAAGTAAAGGAGAAATGGGATCAGCTGTAACATTAGCATTGAATTGATGGGCAGAATGACCTCCTTAGTGTGTAATTGCTGTGATCTGCATGGTATTATTTTAATATAAATCCTATTCTTGTATGAAGGCTTTTTTTTTGCTTTTTCTAAATGCCTAAGGTTAAAGTAGCTAGTAGCACATTGTAAAAGTAAGGTATTCTTTAAATGGTGTCTTGTAAATAAATTCTTATAAGCATTAGTGAGATGAATGTTTTACTTTCTTAATTCGCAGTGAAGCGATGTGACTAAATGCTAATGCATTGTAACTGAAAAGGAACTTACATTTGCGTAGCAACTTTTATGTTACTGAAATGCCACAAAGCAGTTGATTTTTTTTTGTTTTGTTACATGCAGCTACAATTGTAATGTATGAAAATGCAGCAGGTAATTTCTGAGTAGCAAGCTCCCACATATAGCAGTGCTTTAAGGATTTTTGATTGTGAGTTAATTGTAGATCAGGAATCTGGGAAGAGCTCTCCAGCTGTTCTTTTATTCCTGATGAAGGGCTTTTGCCCGAAACGTCGATTTCGGAGCTCCTTGGATGCTGCCTGAATTGCTGTGCTCTTCCAGCACCACTAATCCAGAAGCTGTTCTTTTCAGTAGTGTCATGAGATTTTTTGCATCTATCTTGGAGTTCAGATGCAGTCTCAGTTTCGCATTGCATTTGAGTATGGTACTCAAGCATGCATTGTAAGTGTCAGCTTGGATTAATTGCTGGAGGCTTGGAGTGATACTTGAACTCTCAAGCTTCTGATGTTGACATGAGTGTTTTTGAACTGAGCTATGGTTGACATTTGTAGATCTCCAGTGCAAGTGTGAATCCATGCTGATGTCCTAAATTTGTCTCCAGTGACAGATTTAATTTGTTATTCCAGTGGCTGTGATTTAACCTGCTTTGCAATCCTTTGCAAAGAATCAGAGTCAGACAGAACAAGCTAAGTCAGTGAGAGATATGAGCATAGAGGTGCACTATTACCTGGACTTTCAAAGCTTGTCTCCAGAACTGGAAGGTCTGCAGTTGGATTGTTCCTGTTGTAGTTCCAGTGACTAGGATTGATACTCCAGTATGTTTTTTGTGCACATGGTCACATACTCATTGCCCTGTATGTGCAAGTCAAAACCTGCACTTCTTTTCTCAGGAAGTTGAAACCTACTTTTATGAAGGCCTGGAGAAATGGAGAGATCTTAACTGCACGGATCACTTTGGTATGGCTTTATTTACACAGTTGTTCATTAAAATTTGTCACAGAAATTTTGCAGTGCATTTGCTCCAATTTACGTTTAATTGAAAGTACGATATAATGTGCTCAGGAGTGGATATGGTTGTGAAAAAGATAAGCCCTTCCGGGCTGTGGGTAAAGAGCAGACTGAGGTCAGAGCAGGACTAGACACTTTTTAAATTCAGTAATGGAATATGGGATCACTGGTTAAGCTGGCATTTATTGCCAGAGGAGAAACTGAGGACTGCAGATGCTGGAGATAAGAGCTGAAAATGTGTTGCTGGAAAAGCACAGCAGGTCAGGCAGCATCCAAGGAGCAGGAGAATCGATGTTTCGAACATGAGCAAATGATTGATTCATTCCTGAAGAAGGGCTCATGCCCGAAATGTCGATTCTCCTGTTCCTTGGATGCTGCCTGACCTGCTGTGCTTTTCTAGTAACACATTTTCAGCATTTATTGCCAGAGGGCAATTAAGAGTCAACTATATTGCTGTGTGTCTGGAGTCACTAAACCAAGTAAGAATGGTAGCTTTCCTCCCTAAAGAACATTAGTGAGCCTGATGGGTCTTTATGACAATCGACAATGGATTTGTAGTCACCATCAGTCTCTTTATTCCAGGTTTTTATTGAATTCAAATTCCACCATCTGTTGAGATGGGATTCAAACCCAAGTACCCAGAACATTATCGGAGACTCTGGATTAACAGACCAGCAATAGCACCAGGCCATTGCCTCCTCATTACTGATTTCCTTCAACTCTGTCCTTTCACCAAACCGTTGGTCCTCCTACATTTCTGGGAAGTTATTTGTCCCCTTTTGGTGAAGACAGAACCAAAGTTTGTGTTGCATTATAATTTCCCTGTGTTCTTGAAGAGACTTTCACTTGTCTTTCCTAATCTTTTACTCTTCGTATATTTAAAGAAGCTTTTTACAGTCAGATTCTACATTTCCTGAATTTTACTCGTGTACTGTATTTTCTCCCTGTTGAACAACTTTTCTTGACCGCTTTTGCTGAACTCTGAAGTGCTGCCAATCCTCAGGCTTGCTCCTCTCTTTTTTTTGGCAATTTATATGTCTCCTCTTGGGTCGCATATTCTTCCTAATTTCTTTTGCAAGCCATGGTTTAGCCACCTTTTATATATGCTGCAGACAGGAATGAATAACTGTTCTAATTCATGCACATGTGATTTAAATATGAACCATTACCTGTCAATAATCAACCCTTCAGTAAGGTTCCCCAATTCATCTCGCTAATTTGCACCTCACACTCTCATTGTTCCCTTTTAAGATTTCAGATTTGATTACTTCACTTTCCATCTAATGAAGAATTCTATTGTGTTATGATCATTCTCGCCCAAGGGACCTCATGCTGCAAGATTTTCAATGAATCCTTTCTCATTGCACAGTACCCAGTCTAGAATAGTCTGTCTCTGATTCGTTCCTCAATGTGTTGGTCTAAAAAAAACCATCACATAAACACTCCAGGAAGTCCTCCTCCACAGTACCATTGCTGGTTTGCTATGTCCAATCTAAATGTAAATTAAAGTCATCCATGATTACAGTTGTATTCTTATTACATTCATCTCTGATTTCTTGTTTATTGTGTTCCCTAACATTTCCAGTATTGTTTGGGGACCAATAAACAACCCTCAACAAAGTTTCTACTCCTTGGTGTTTGTTATTCCATATCATGATTTTCTGAGCCACTATCATTCCTCGCTATTGCACTGAATTACTCCTTTATTAACAGGAGTTAATACTCCTGTATTAACTATCCCAACACCTTTTCCTTTTTGTTTGTCCTTCTTCAAACATGATTACCACTCATTGCTGAGAGTCTGGAGTCACAGGCCAGCCAACTGGGTAAGGACAGCAGATCCCTCAAAGGCAAGGCCAGATTGGTGTTTACAGCAATCAATGATAGTTTTGTAGTCACCATTACTGAGATGAGCTTTCAATTCCAGATTTAATTATTAAATTTAAATTCCAGCAGCTGCTGTGGTGGGATTTGAACCCAGGTGCCCAGAACATTCGACTGGGCCTCTGGATGTCTAATCCATTAACATTGCCACCACATTACTGTGGTGGAAATCCACTCAATCTCCTCATGTGTCTCTGAATTCTAGAATGGGCTTGTATTCACAACCTTGAAATGTGGAGACAGCCAAACTAATGAAAGGCTATGGTAAAGAATCAAAGACTGCGCAGTTGAAACTTGATTCTTGACTGGATTCTAACCTGTGTTTCTCTTTCTAGTTAACTTTTACAAAGAGGTATGCGGAATAACCCAATCTTTTAATCAGTTGGTATACCATCAGAACACGGTGGTAGAAAGCTTGAAAAATCATCTTCAAATCAGGAGCAGCCTGGCATACCAACCTTTACTCGAGTAAGGATTTGAAGAGTTTGATTATGTTAAGAGGAAGAGTCAACAAATTAATCCACAGCTGTATATAGATGCTAGTAGATTGAAAGATGTTCTTAAACTTCTGTCTTATTGTAAACAGAAAACCTGCAGCATACAGGCGGCACGGTGGCTCAGTGGTTAGCACTGCTGTCTCACAGCGCCAGGGGCCCGGGTTCAATTCCTTGGGCAACTGTCTGTGTGGAGTTTGCACATTCTCCCTGTGTCTGCGTGGGTTTCCTCCGGGTCCTCCGGTTTCCTCCCACAGTCCAAAGATGTGCAGGATAAGTGAATTGGCCATGCTAAATTGCCTATAGTGTTAGGTGGATTAGTCAGGAGTAAATATGGGGGGTGGGTTTCTCTTCGGAGGGTTGGGTGGACTTGTTGGGTCGAAGGTAATCCAATCTAATCTAATTGTGTGCTTGCTTCAGTGAGCAATCCTTTAAGATCAGCATATGATCTATCAAGCCCTGTTTCAGCCTGAGATCTGATTTGTCCAATAGTAACAGCTGCTGGGATAATATGCTGTAATAAGTTGAAGTTTGGCATTTTTGCATTTGTCCTAATGACTGAGAGATGAAAAACACAGCAACATGCCTCTTTTTTTTCCATCGTATTTTGTATGTATTTAAAACTGTAGTCCTTTGACGATGCCACCTATCTCTTTATTTGGCACATTGCAAAGTTTTGTTCATGTTTCTGTGAAATGCATTGCTCTGACTTTGCTATGTTAGCAAAGTGTAAAGTGACATTGTGCGATTTGTGAATTACAGCCTCGTGGTACAGTTGGCCAGAGATCTGCAGGGGGACTTCTATCCTCACTTCAGAGAGTTCTTTATAATTATAACCTCCTTGCTGAACACACAGGACACAGAACTGTTGGAATGGATCTTCACCTGTCTCTCCTACCTGTACAAATACCTCTGGAGACTTATGGTCAAGGACATAACAGACATTTACAGGTGCACAGTCACTTTTTCAAGTTTGGGTCATTAAGAGTCTGCTGTTAAGCTTCTACTTGGAACATTTTCTTAATTTTTATGTGGGAGTTGCATACTTTAACAGATTGAAAGCAGCGACGATGTACATTCAATTCCTATTTTGTGCTAATATATTTTCAGGTAGATATGCTGTTTTATAAAGGATTCGTAAAGAATTAAAATAGAAGGTTCTTTTGCACCAAGAACCTGACCATTTTTAAATAGTGCGGTGATGGAATTTCTTCCTTGATCAACAGCAATAATTGCTTTTGAGCTGGTGAAATAATTGTTTGAGTACATCTGTAAATTGGTAAATTGCACTGATCAGAAGTTACAGCACAAAACAAGATTAAAATCATGGTTTGCGTAAAGATTTGTAGCTCGGTTGCCATAGTTGTGGGTGTGTTCGCCGAGCTGGGATGTTGATCTGTGGAGGACAGCCAGAGAATTTCTAGAAGCATGGCACTCATCCACTGATGCTATCAACAAACACATTGACCTAGACCCAATATACCGGCCACTATAACGAGCAGCCGCAAGCAGCAGGAACAGAACCAAATAAATTTCAAAGAGACAGTACAACAGCCCTTCGCAGAAGGCTCCAAAGCACTTGAAATGTCACCTAGATAGGGGATGAAATGTCTGCAAATCAACTTCCCAGCTCGGTGAACATACCCAAGTCTTACAGCCTGCACTAGCTCTTAGCAAGAACTATCCTATTAGTCCTTCTGCCCACTTTAGCATAGTGGTTTCCTCTATTTCAATTGTTAATCCACAAATTCCACATTTCTTTTAGCTAACATCTTTCTCAACTTGTCCTACCACCTTCAAAGATGTACGTATGTTAAACCCCTGCTTCATCTTTGTTCCTACATCTCTGTATAAATCGGCATTTTGATGTTTATTTTGTCTATCTTATTCCCTCCATTAATGTACAGTAACCCTGCAAAATCATGAATATGAATTTGCCTATCTGTTCCAAAAAACAAGTGACATGTTGCCTATCTGTGGGCAAAAGCCGTGTACTACAATTTTTAACGTATTTTTAAACAAACACCACAGTCACGAATTTGATAATTTGTGGGGTTCTCAGGGACAAAACCCTTGCAGATACAGAGGAATGGCTGTATCATTTCAACATCTTTCTATGTTAATTTGTACCAGTCAATGTCTTCTAACTTATTTTTCCTGTTTAATCTATTTAATAAACTGATTCTGTTGAGACAATCAATAACTTTTTTTGACCATGAGTGTTACATTTTTAATACTATCAGCCTTAATTGAAGAACCAACTTGAAATTATAACGTACTTTTCAGGATGTCCCAAAGTGTTCTACAGTTAATGAAATACTTGGTAAAATGATTAGATTAGATTCCCTACAGTGTGGAAACAGACCCTTTGACCCAACAAGTCCACACCGACCCTCCGAAGAGTAACCCACCCAGACCCATTTCACTCTGACTAATGCACTTAACACTATGGGCAATTTAGCACAGCCAGTTCACCTGATCTGCACATCTTTGGATCGTGGGAGGAAACCGGAGCACCCGGAGGAAACCCACGGTGACACGGGGTAAATGTGCAAACTTCACACAGACAGTAGCCCAAGGCTGGAATCGAACCCAGGTCCCTGGCACTGTGAGGCAGCAGTGCTAACCACTGAGCCACCGTGCCGCCCAGATGGTGGGAAACATGTCAGGCGATCTTTGTGCAGTAAAATCTCTCAAACAGCAAACAAGCAAGTAACCAGGTCTTCTATTTTCTGGTATTAGTTGGAGGATAAATGTTTTGGGAAATACCTGCTTTCAGACAGGTGTGTTTTGTGAAATTCACTGCATTGAATTTTTAATTTATCCTTATTATTAAAGTGTTTCTTGTTTTTTTTTTGTAGTTTGTATAGTTCACTTTTGGGCCACAATAAGGAGCATATCAGATGTTTTGCAGCCGAAAGTTTTGCTTTCTTAATGAGAAAGGTGAGTTTATTTTAAAATTATTCATTCTTGGGATTAAGGCTGTGTGTCTTCAGTTAGTGAGGCCCTTCAATTAAGCATTCATTGTTTTCAGTGTATGAGTGGATGCACACAGAATGCAGTGTGGTGATGTAAATAACAGTTTGGAACTGGATAAAAGATAAGCTAGCTGAGCTGTGAGCTTTTGAAATCTCATGGCCTCTCCTTTAAGATGCTGCTTTCTCTCACCAAGCTTTTGGTCACCTGTCCTAATATCTCCACCCAGGTTCTGTGTCACTTTGTGTCTGATACCATTCCTGTGAACCTGCTTGGGATGTTATGCAATGTTAAAATTGTGTTGTAAATTCAAGCTGTTTGTAAACTGTTTTCTTGTCATGCTGAGGATAAAACGTGTGCCAGGGTATCCTTTTTTGCAGATTCAGTTTAATTACATTGATGTGGCTTTTTTTTTTGTTTCCTCAAGTACCCATTGGTGATTGCTTTCTGTGTCTTTGCAGGCTCCTGATCACAATGCCCTTTTCAACTTCATGTTTGCTGACCTGGAGCAACACTCTGAGAAGGCTGAGGGAGTGGGCCAGCTGCTTTTCGATGTGTGCAAAGGAGTCCAAAATACCTTGCACTCATGTGCAGCCAAAGTAATATTTTAATCATTTGACTATTGTTGATAAAAGACACATTCTGTCAAAAAATTTGGCTTGCACTCACCAGGACATTTGCGAGGAATAGCAGAGTAAAAGAGAACAGTGTTTTAGAGAGTACATATTCGTTGGCAAGTGTTGCGATGGAAAAAGCACCTGTTAGGTGAAGACTGACTGGTTAACTGCCAAACTTTGACTCTTGATTAGTCATGATGCCCTGAGGAATGAGCCAGAGGATGTCTTGTCACCTGTTTTGTTCAGTTGAATTGAGTGCAGTATATGTACGTGCTTTTTCTGCCTCTCCCTGTGTGCAGAGGCAATGATATAGTTGTGCTATTGCTGGTAATCCTTTGGGGATCAGGGTTTGAATCTAAATGTGATAGGTGGTGGAATTTAAACCTTTTGTTAAAAGAAGGATGATCAAAATGAAGCCATCGTTGAACACTGCAAAACCCCAAATGGTTCACTCATGTCCTTTAAGGAAGGAAATCTGTCATCTTACCTGGCCTACCTAGACTCTAGACCCATAGCAAGGTAAATGACTCTTCACTACCCTCTGAAATGATCACTCAGTTGTAACACTTGTTAGAATGAAAATGAATGAAACTGGACAGATGACCTAGGCACCAGAAATGACTGGCATAAACAATCCTATCCTCCTCACTAACATCTGCTATTGAGAGAACTGTCTC
The DNA here is from genome assembly GCF_004010195.1 of Chiloscyllium plagiosum. NCBI lineage: Eukaryota > Metazoa > Chordata > Chondrichthyes > Orectolobiformes > Hemiscylliidae > Chiloscyllium > Chiloscyllium plagiosum. The sequence continues at coordinate 49,628,256 of NC_057728.1, forward strand.
ACAGCCAAATCAAACAACAGCCTGACATAGTCACTCAGAATTGTACCTCATGGATAATGTCCCAGAACCACTACCACCATCCCTGGTTATGTCCTGTCCCACTAACAGGACAGACCCAGCAGAGGTGGTGGCAAGGTGGTATACAGTTGACAAAGAATTGCCTGGGAATCCTAAACATTTACTCAAGATATCATGAAGACTCATGGTTTCAGGTTAAGCATGGGCAAGGAAATCTCCTGCTGATTACCACGTTGTCCTCCCTTGGCAGATGAGTCAGTACTCTTCCATGCTGAACAACACTTGAAGGAAACACTGAGTAGCAAGAATGCAAAAATTACTCTGGGTGTGGAATTTCAATGTCCCTTATCAAGAGTGGCTCAGCAGCAGCAGCACTACAGATTGAACTGTTTGGGTCCTAAAGGACTTAGCTGCTTGTTGGGTCTGCAGCAGATGGTGAGGGAACCAACAAGTGGGAAAAACATACTTGACCTCATCCTCACCAATCTACAGGTATATTTGTCCATGACAGTATCAAAGTCCTGTCTTCACATTGAAGATATCCTTCACTGTGTTGTGTGACGCTACCACCCTGCTGAATTGAATAGTTTTCAAATAGACATAACAACTCAAGACTAGCCATCCACGAGGCACTGTGGGCCATCAGCAGAATTGTACTCAAACACTGTCTGCAACTTCAAGGGCTGGTATATGCCCCATTTCCATCAAGCCAGGGGATCAATACTTGGACAGTGGGGCATGCCAGGAGCAGCATCAAGCACCTCAGCCTCCTCCAGAATTGCCCAGCATCAGTCTCCAGCCAATTCGATTCACTTCATGTGTTATCAGGAAACAGTTGGAGGTATACGATACTGCCAACACAATAGGCCCTGACAACATTCAGGCAATAATACAGTAAACTTGTGTTGAACCTCCTGACAGTTATGTCCCAGGCCCATCTGTTTTCAGTTGCTTCATCCATGTTCTTCCCTCCATAAAAGGGTCAGAAGATCGAATTTTGACTGATGACTACAATGCTCAGCACCATTTGCAACATCTCAGATACTGAAGCAGTCCTTGTCTAAACCTACCATGACCTGGACAACTTCCAGACTTGGGCAAGAGATGGACAAGTAGCATTTGTGCCACACAAATGCCAGGCTTCTCCAACAAGAAGGGAATCTAATCATTGTCTCTTGACATTCAATAGTGGTTACAAAAATCCCCACTATCAACAGCCTCGGATTACCATTGACCAGAAGCTGAATTGGACTAAAGCGCAGCAGGTCAGGCAGCATCAAAGAAGCAGGAGAATCGACGTTTCGGGCATAAGCCCTTCTTCAGGAATGTCGTTTCTCCTGCTCCTTTGATGCTGCCTGACCTGCTGTGCTTTTCCAGCAACACATTTTTCAGCTCTGATCTCCAGCATCTGCAGTCCTCACTTTCTCCTGAATTGGACTAGCCAAGTCAATGCAGTGGCTACAAGAGCAGGTCAGAAACTAGGAATCCTGCAATGAGTAACTCCCCTCCAGACTCCTCAAAGCCTGCCCACCATCTACAAGGCACACGTTAGGAGTGTGATGGGATACTCCCCACTTGCCTGGATGGGTGCAGCTCCAACAACAATCAAAAAGCTTGACAACCTCCAGGACAAAGCAGCTGCTTGATTGGTAATACATCCACAAATATCCATTCCCTCCACCACTGACGCTCAGCAGCAGCAGTGCATACTATCTACAAGAGCACTTCAGAAATTCACCAAATGTCTGTAGACAACACCATTTAAATGCACAAGGACAGCAGTTACATGGGAACACCACCACCTGCAAGTTCCCCTCCAAGTCGTTCAGAACCCAGACTTTGAAATATACAGCTGGTTGTTCAAAATCCTGGAACTCTCTCCCTAATAGTATTGTGGGTCTACCCTCCAGCACATGGACTGCAGCTGTTCAAGAAGACCTGTCACCATTACCATCTTGAGGCCAACTGGGGACAAACAATACACACTAACCCAGCCAGCGATGACCACATCTATGAATGAATTATGAACCTATGATTAAAAAACATATCGTGGTCAAGGTTGAATGCTTGTACTGTGTCGAATCTGAGCAGCTGGTTGTGCAGCCTGCCTTCACAATGGGGACTGATGATTTACAAAACAGAATATGATGATTTGTTGTTGAGATTTATAAAGTTTTGTTTCCTGTTTTGTAGATCTTCCCTGCTGTCTTACAAAAACTGGGACCTGTCACAGAGTTAGAGGCTGTGTTACCATGGGATAAGGTTGGGCAAGCTGTTCACCACATGGCCAAGTCATTTGCATCCTATGTTGACAGGGAACACTTTGATGTAGTCTGGAACTGCTTACAAGTAAGTTGATTGGTATTGAAAGATCTTACCGATCTCTCTGGCATTACCTGTGGCAGCTTGCATGATGTGTTGTTTAACGTGGACAACAAAGAGCCAAGGGTTTAAAGAATTACATTCTGAAGACAGGCATCAGAGACTAAGGCGTGCATTCCGTTGTAAATAGACAATGAAGGAGCAACCTTGTTGAAGAGCTAATGATGTTTAGAAACATTGATGGGTTTGAAACTGTTTCTTCTGATGAAGTGGGTTGAGGACAAGAGAACAGAGTCTTCAGTGACAGCCAAGTCATTCAAGGTGTTAGAAAATCCTTCACACAGAGAGGAGAGTAGAAATCGAGAACTCCCTTTTCCTAAAAGAGTTGTTGAGGCTGAAGCTTAATTGAGAAGTCTCAAAACTGAGATTGATATAATCGGGCATGGAATTTAGCTTTATGGCAGTAAGCCTGGTAAATGGTGTTCACATGCAGGCTCCCATGCGCTAGCTGGCGAAACAGGCCTGGGTACTTCATGACCTTCTCTCTTCCTATGTAATTTAGTGTAGTGTCTCTTTAAGAATGTCAGACGCTTCAGACAGAGAGTCAGAATCTCAGTGATATGCCTGACTTCATTTTTGCTTTCTTTTCTGGGTATGATTATCAAGATTAGTCAGGCATTGCAGTTATTCTGATTCCTGTGTCAAGGAGATATTTCTTATTGCTGGTGTTGGTACCTATCTCTGCTGTACAGATGTGGCTGTACATCCCACTTCAGAGACTCCAGCACTCAGTTCACTCTGGCAGTACTGAGGTAATGCTCCACTGTTAGAAGTGCCATCTTTCAAATGGACCTGACTCTGACCTCTTGTTCCCAATCCTCTTCATCAGAAGAAACCAAATCAAATCGATTAACTGAGGACCTTTCTGCCGTCTTGGGTGGATAGAAAGATCCTGTGAAGAAAACCTAACAGGGTTATAGAATCATACAGCACGGAAGCAGACCCAACGGTCCAATTTGTCCATGCCACCCAAGTTTTCCAAACTAGACTAATTCCATTTGCTTGAACTTGGCCCATGTCCCTCTGAACCTGTCCTATTCATGTACCTGTCCAAATGTCTTTTAAATATTGTAACCTTACCTGCATCGTCCACTTTCTCTGGCAGTTCATTCCCCATACATACCACCCTCTGAGTGAAAATGTTGTCCCTCAGGTCCCATTTAAATCTTTTCCCTCTCACCATAAAAATATGCCCCCTAGTTTTGAACTCTCCCATCCCAGGAAAATTACCTTTGCGTTTCATCTTAACTATGCCCCTCATGATTTTATAAATCTCCATAATGTTACCCTGCATCCTCCTGCGCTCCAGTGAAAAAGTCCCAACCAACCAGCCTCTCCTCTTAACTCAAACCCTCCAGTTCTGGCCACATCCTGTTAAAATTTTTCTTTATGTCATGATCAATATTATTTATCCTTCAGTCAATATCTCAAAAGCTGATTATCCAGACTTTCTCTTGTGCTGTTTGTTGGATTTATATCATTTCCTAGATTACAACAGTGACAGCAGTTCAGAGACACACTACATTGACTTTACAGCACTTTGGGACATTCTGAGATTGTGAAGGTCTCTACATAAGAGCGATGTGGCAGTTTGGTATGATGGACAACGCAACCAGAATTATACCCATTGATTGTGTTGTGTTAAAATTAATAAGTTCTGAGAACATAATTCAGTCATGCAGACTACTGGTAGCCCCTGTTTTTGAGGATATATGTTTTTATGTTTAGGAAGTATAATATCGAGAGTGTTTTATTTTTGTAAGTGACAAAAGACAATAGCTGCAGAATCCAGCTGACTGACAGGGATAGATTATATTCCTTTTGGGAATGTGTGTCTGTCCCATTGTAAGAATGTTTCATTTAAGAAAAGAGCAAAAAGTTAGCTTTTTTTTTCATTGGTAGAGATGTATCCTGGGGCTCTGCGACCAATTAAACTGCGGGGACAGGCAGCAAGGCTCTGATCAAATCCAGAGGATACTGCAGATATACCTGGTGATGGTGGAAAGTGGACAGGGGTCAAAGGTTACTCATCCGGTCGAGCTTTGTGAGGTGAGTCCTGGGATCATAGTGTCGCAGACTTTTATAGGATAGAAAGGTTGCCATTCAGTCCATTGTGTCTGTATCTGCTATCCAGTTAGCCACATATGCTAGGCATTTCCCCAAAAATTTTCAGATTAGTCCTTTTCAAGCACATATCCATATTTCACTTTAGAAAACACTGTGGAATCGGTTTCCCGCAGGCACTGTGATCAAGATCATCATTACCTGTGAAAAAAACATTTCTCCTTCCTTCATTCTTTTGCAGTCAATGTTAAAATGACTTTTCATAGAATTACCCAAAGTGTTACAATGCAGAGAGGATTGTGTGGCCCATTGTGTCTACACTGACTCTTTAAAAAAGCCTCATTGCCTGGTCTTGGTTACAGACCAGTTCGCCAGTGGGGATGTTTTTCCCTTCCTGCTCTATCAAAACCTGCTGGAATTTTGAATATCTTTCTTAAATCTCCTGTAATTTCCAATCCACTGTAAGGAGAGTAATCCCACATATTCTGGCCTAGAACTGTCAGCTGGTGAAGGATGGAACTGAAGCCAGGATTTTAATATACTTTTATTTATGAGGGCAAATATTACAAACGTGTACCTCAAAACCCAATAAGAGGAGCACAGTGAACTCCCAGTTAATGCAAATTGTCTGATCACAAATCAGTACTTCCATTTCTGTACAGTTACTACCATGTCTACATACAATGTATTGAAGGTGATTTCACTCACCACACACTGAAACCAGACGTACTGTTCTAATTACCCTCTCGGCCCAATATGCTTCTTCCTTTAGACTTTGATCCAGACGCTGCAGGCTTCACAGATGACCACATCCTGCTGTGAGGCTCTTCTTGAGGTATTCTCCACCCTCCTGAAGGCTCAGAATATTACTCTGCCGAAAGCACTGACTGTAGAAGCTTCTAGGAAGGTAATTGATGCATTTTTTTGCTGTACAATATACTGACAATGTGCGATTGTTATCATGCTTCCACCTGTGGAGGGATTTCTAGTTTTAAAGATCGTTATGTGCTTTCCAAATGTTTAGTCACCTCAGGATTCTGCATTGGTTGTGCGACTTTGTATTACCTCTATTTATGACACAAAAAGAACAATGTCTTGCTGAAAAGTGAAACTGTTGTTGAAGCTTTTCATCTTGAAGTCATCAGGACAAACACAAATACAGGTACACAATCCTTTATCTCAAACACTTGAGACCAACTAGTTTTCGGAATTTGAAATTTTTTGAATTTCGGAATGAGTGACGGTTTGATGGTGAAATTTTAAAAAATCTTGTTGAACAGCAGACAGGCCTGTCAATGCTCTGCCACGCCACCCCCCATCACATCTGAGTAACATGCATCGACTGGGTGTGGAGTTGGGTTAACTGTTTGCATGCCAAATAACCTTGTTAATGAGGAAAAAAACTACATGAGAAAACCTTCAAATTTTGGAGCTTTTGGGATTTCTGATAAAAGGTAGTCTACCTGTACCAAATTTCCAATGATCACTGTAGTAGAAAAGGGTGATGATTGTTTGACAAATTGATGCTGGCTGAGGAAGCAATGAGGCATTATTGACTCCTGAAGCCAGAAGTAAGTCGATAAAGGTACAGGTTTGAATATATTCCTTTTGTTTGCGGAGAAATGCCCATTGCATATGAATGTGCCACTTCCAGCTATTGTAAATGAGGCATATGACAAGCTCAAATATCTTTAAATGAGTTAGTGTCGCGATTAACACAGTCAGGATTGTTCAGCAAAATACGGCGCACGTGCAGAATTCCATCTAACAGTAGACATTCCTCAGTCAGTTGGAGTGGACTGTTAATACTTTTTTTTCAAATTTCACAATATTTATTACTTTCTTGTATTTAAATGTAAACTAGAGCAAGACATCTCTCTTTTCAGTAAGTTTCTCTTGGTTTTTGCGATCAAAAAACAATGCTAGGTAATCACAATTACATTCTGGATCAGTGGTGCTGGAAGAGCACAGCAATTCAGGCAGCATCCGAAGACAGGCAAAATCTACGTTTCGGGCAAAAGCCCTGATGAAGGGCTTTTGCCCGAAACGTAGATTTTGCCTGTCTTCGGATGCTGCCTGAATTGCTGTGCTCTTCCAGCACCACTGATCCAGAATCTGGTTTCCAGCATCTGCAGTCATTGTTTTTACCTCAATCACAATTACATGTATGTCTATGCCCATTCATTTAAAAAAAAATGTTTATGTAATTGGGTGTCTCTCCTCCACTTGCCCTACATCCATGTTATCTCATTTAGAATGCTGAAATTAGCAGGAGACCATTTGGCCCATTGTATCTGTGTTGGCTTTTTGAGAGAGAGAGAGTTGATTAATGTTTCCCACTTTCTTAATGTTTCCCCTTTTTCTATACCGATTTTACTGGAGATATTTAAAATTGAAAATTACTGTAGAATCTGGTTCCACCACACAAAGGCAGAGCATTCCAGATTGCAACAATTCACTGTTAGGATAGAGTTTTTTGATGGAAAGGAATTTCTTCATGTAGCCTCTGTTTTATTTTTGCCATTTGCCTTTTATCTGTATTTTCTGGCTATCAATCCTTCTGTCAATGAAAACATTTTATCTTTATTTGCAAAGCTATAACAATTTTGAGCATATGAACCTTCTCAACTTGAAGGGTATTGTCCCTGCTCCTCCATTATCCATTCTCCCCAAACTGAAATTGTTCATTCTTGGAATTGTTTCGATAAACTTTTGTTTTTACACCCTTTCTTAGTTCTTGCATCTTTGCTAAAGTGTGTCCAGACTTGGTCCAATACTGCAGTCAATGCCAGACAAGTGCTGCTTCACACCTTGAAGCATTCTGCCAATGTGTGTTTGCTATCTTTAACAGCTTCTGAAATCTGTCTCTTGATTCATGTATTCAGTTTCCTGTCTTGGCTACTTTATAATTCTTCTGATTGTCCAATCCTCTTAGGTTTGGAATGCTGAAAGTGCACCAATTGTCTATGTTATATAGCAATGATGGTGAAAGCCTATTACTGAAGATATGGGGTGTTTGTGTACCTTGTCAAAAGCTTATTAAAAGGAAAGAGATTTTCTGTTTCAGATTTACAGCTGTGGGTTTGAGAGAAAATTAATTCTGGAGTTCTCTGAAAAGATATTTAACATGTGCCAGTTTGAACAGGTAAGCTTGAAATGCACTTGTGCTGTGGAGAGGTTTAATATTTTATTTCAGAAGTGGATTACTGATTCCAAATACAAAGTCAGAAATCTGTCCCATTTACACTCATTAGACAGGATTACTGATTGTGAATCTAATATGGTGAGGTCTGTATCGCTACACTCACCCAGAAACAGACGCTTGCAAAAATTAGACATTCATTCTGAGATGCAAGTAACTTGCATGGTAAAATGTGCAAAAGGTACTCTGAAAACCCAGGCACTTTGGATGCTCTTTGATACACCAGACCCTTTTACAATTGAAACCACTGGACTTCAACGTTGCTGAATCACAGAAGTGCTGTGGTACAGAAGGAGGCCATTTGGCCCCTCTGCAGTATAGGGTTCTATGAAAAATGGCATTTTGTTTGATGATGGGAATTAGTACTTAGTGAAACAAGTGAAAATAATGGCTGTTTTCCTTTATCTTGAGTGGTGTCAAAAATATTTGATACAGATTCAATACCATTATTTCTCTGTCCCCAAAGAAAACAATTTACAAATAGAATAAACAGCTAAGACAGTACAGAAACTTAATGAATTTAAAATTACTGGGAAAGCGTTGCTGAGTAACCTGATGGAACTGCAGGCTGACAAGTCCCCAGGTTCAACCTAGTATCTTAAGAGGTTGCGAATGAGATAGTACATGTTTTGGTGTTAATTTTCCAACATACTTGATTTTAAATGGCTGCAAAGGAAGTTGTGAGTGAATTGCCTTGGGATGGTGGGGAAACTCCTCTGACCAGCTTGAGTTAATTTACTGGAGGGTGCTGTAAGCATTCACCGTGATGTACTCTGATAAATGTTACTCTGGCAAAGTAGGAGCAATTCTGGCAATTTACTCACTAGCATTGGTGGCAGTGCTAAAGAGCAGGATGCAGAAACAATCATCATTGACTTCTGTGCACAGTCGTATTTTGTCCAATGAAAAGAAAATGGGAAGAAGTGGTCTTTAAAGTTTTTTTAAGCTTCAATGAAAATTAGTCTCATGTACTTGGAATAAGTAGATCCTGAAACTAGGATGCCATGAGAATAAACTTGTCTTTCAGTAAACGTGTTTATTGTTGTTTATAGCTGTTTCTGCCAAACTTGCTGCAGTATGTGGAGGAACAGTTTGCACTTGATGATCTATCTGCTTGGGAAGAAACTCTGGGAATTTTGGTGGAACTGATTCTGGTCAAAGCTGAGCCTCCGACTGTTGGATCGATGGCATTTGAAAAGTATCCTCTTCACTTTGCTGGGCCGGTGCAAGTGTGAGTAGAGTGATTGCATAGCTCATGGTGACATACCTTATTGAAATGGGATGAGTCAGGGATTTTCCTATTAGTTATCGAATCATCTGTAAGGGGCTTTCGAGGCTGGGTCATTAAGTATCTTCAAGATTGAAATAGATTTTCAATCAGTAAGGGATCGAGGGTTATGGAGTCATGACAGGACAACGGAGTTGAGGATTAGCAGATTAGCCATGAACGTGTCGAATGGTGGAACTAATCTGTTGGGCCAGATGGCCTACTTCAGTTCCTATACCCTTATCCAAGACTGCCATCAAAAATATGCTGTCCATGTGTGAAAAAGGCACATCAGGAAGGGAGAAACCACATAAAAAGTTCAGGCATTTTTACTTTAGGATGGGTGACATGGTGGTTCAGTGGTTAGCACTACTGTCTCAAAGCACAAGGGATCTGGGTTCGATTCCAGCCATAGGTGACTGTCTGTGTGGAGTTTACACGTTCTCCCTGCATCTGTGTGGGTTTTCTCCGTGCTCTCCGGTTTCTTCCCACAATGCAACGATGTGTATGTTAGGCGGGCTGGCCATGCTAAATTGTCCATAGTGGCTCATGTGAAGTAAAAGCATCAGTGCAGACTAGTTTTTCAACAAATTCAGTGCAATAAGTAATTGATCTAAAGTGTAATTTTGAAATTGGTAAATGTCAGGAAGCTTGGCGTTGTTGCACATTTATTCTTGTTCTATCTGCTGATCTAAAATTTTGAATAAACATTTTCTACTTCTCGTTTTATTGATGAAAGCAATTCGAGTGGAGTGAAGAATGGTGGGCCAGTTGCTTTGGTGTTAGATTTCATCCTTTCGTTGCTGCACATACCTGAAGCTGGAGAGAGATTGGATCTTGCACATAGTTGGGCTGCTCTCATCATTCTTCCCCATGTCAGGTGAGAAAAATATCTGGTTTTGACGCAAAGAGTGGACGTCATTGCATTTAACCTTCATGCGCTCCTTTGACAGCCCAGTTACTTTTGTTCTCGTTAGTTAGATATTGTCAAGTGGAGACACCATCCAATCCATAGATTTTGGATATTTTTAATTGACCTGACCAGCTAAGAGAAAGATTAACAAGGATATTGCTAGGGTTGGAGGGTTTGGGCTACAGGGAGAGGCTGAATAGACTTTGTCTGTTTTCCCTGGAGCATCGCAGGCTAAGGGGTGACCTTATAGATGTTTATAAAAATATGAGAGGCATGGAGAGAGTAAACAGACAAAGGCTTTTCTTTGGATTGGGGCAAGTCCAGAACTAGCGGGCATAGCTTTAGGGTGAGAGGGAAAAGATTTAAAAGGGACGCAAGGAGCAACCTTTTCACACAGAGGGTGGTTTGTATATGGAATGAGCTGCCAGAAGAAGTGGTGGAGGCTGGTACAATTGTTCTCGATGGCTACATGAATAGGAAGGATTATAGAGGGATATAGGTCAAGTGCTGGCAAATGGGACTAGATTAATTTCTGATATCTGGTCGGCATAGACGAATTGAACTGAAGGGCCTGCTTCCATGATGTACAATTCTATGACTCTGTGACATGTCTGGAACAGGTGGGAGTTAAATCCAGGCCTTTTGGCTTAGAGTTAGGGACATTACCACTGTGTCACAAGAACCCTCTTTCTGTTGCACATGTACATAAGATTAGGATCTTAATGGCGTGTTTATTTCAGATCAGAATTGTAGGAGCATAGATCACAAATTGAATAACTTGAGCACAGATGAAAACTGGTCGAACAGGCTTAAGTACTGGATTTAGCTTCCAGTCTCAGGTGTAGTTTCGAATCCCAAGATCACAAAATTCACATTCACCTGTAAGGCTTGAAGCAATGAGCCTGAGAAAAGGACCAAAGAAAGCAATAACTAACAAGTAGACTGAAAGTAAGAAGCAGAACAGGGAGGAGGGTTATAGCAAAGTGCTGAAGAGGGTCAGTTCCAACACGAACATTGGCTGTTCATCCAGGTGTGTCGTCATCTCCTTCCTCGTCCAAAACTTGGAGTGCATCACCCAGGAGGTTTCCACCTGATCCATTAAAGCAAATGTCAAGACCATCTCCGCCAGGGAGACATTTGCGACCTCCTGCCCAGGAGTGCTAATTGCACAGTGCCCCCACGAGTAAAATCTACCAGCTGCAAATAAAGTGTTCCAACAGACAACTTTGTAAAGAGCGACAGCTGGACACTGAGCGTTAGTAAGGAGAAAGCCAGCTTACATGATGCTGCATTCTGTAAATAAATCAATTAGCAAGGAAAGGATTTGCATCTGCTTTCATACCTCACTATCTCATTACCAACATCGATCGCTGTCTGTCATCTAGAGTGCGATACCTGACTGATCAGAGGCTGACTTTGTCTTTAATCCAGCAGATTATGACATCTCTAACTTTTGACTCAAAACGACACTATTTTAAAAGGAGAGGGTTACAGGAGTGGGGAGATCTGAGGTGTATATTTATAAATCCTTGATAGTTGTAGGGCAAGTTGAGAAGGCAACTAAGAATACCAAGGGGACTCTTGGCTTTGTAAATAGCAGCACTCAATACGATAGCAAGCACATCGTACCAGACGTTTGCAAGTTGCTGCTTAGAACCTGCCTGGTTCCAAACACCACAATTTAACAAAGATTTCAAGACCTTGAAGAGAGTGATGAGGTTTACAAGGATAATATTAAGGTTGAGGAAGTTGACTCATGGATTATGAAGGTGGGATTATTCTCCCTGGAGAAAAGGAGACTCAGGAGATTTATTAGAGGTGCTCGAAGCAGTGATGCGATCTGATAGAGTAAATAGGCTTGCACCAAGTGCAAGTTAGCCTTTGGTGATTTATTGACAGTTGTACTAAGCTCCCTTTGTACATCTGCACATGTTGCCCTCTTAACATTTAAGCAGTTCTTAAATGGTGAGAGATTGGAAAGTGTAAAAGTGCAAAGGAACTATCCCTGTCAATAAGTCACTAAAGGCTAAGGTGCGGGTACAGCAGCTTATTAGGGAGGCTAATGGAATGTTAGCGCCATCATGGTAAGAGGATATCAATACAGATGTAAATGCTTGCTTCATTTCGATTGGACGGCATCTGGAGTACCGTGTACAGATTTGGCCTGCCTAGCTTGGGAGGAGATTATTGAGATTGAGGGAATTCCCCAATTTATTACTGGGATGGCCAGGACTGTTCTATGAAGAGAGATTGGACAAAGGGTGGTCTGTATTCTCTACAGTTTCAAAGAATGAGGTATCCTCATTGAAATCTACAAAATACTTAAAGGAATAGACAGGAACATAAGAAACGTTCAGCCCCTCGATCCTGTTCCACCTTTCAGTGAGATCATGGTTGACCTGTAGCCGAACTCCATATACCTGCCTTTAGCCCTAATCCTTTAATATTTGAAACAAAGCATTATCTATCTCAGATTTAAAATTGACAACTGAACATGTGTCCACTGCTGTTTGTGGAAGAGAGTTCCAAGCATCTAACGCCCTTTGTGTGTAGAAGTGCTTCCTAACATCTCTCGTGAACAGTCTGGCTCTAATTCTCAGACTATACCCCCTAGTTCTAGAATATTCAGTCAGTGAAATAGTGCATATTTTCTAATTAGTCTTTTCCTAGTAATATCTTGAGGACTTCGATTAGATCATCCCTTGAACTCTTTTTTGAGAGAAGGTAGGCCTAATTTGTATAATCTGTCCTCAAACTTAACCCCTGAAGTCCAGGTATCATGGTAAACGCAGGTAAAATGTTTCCCCTGGTTGGGCTCAAGTTGAAAGAAGATGGGGGAGGGCATTTAGAACTAAGATGAAGAGCCTTATTTCCTCAGAGTTGTGAATATTTGAAACTTTCTTTGCCAGAGGTGTTTGGTAGCTCAGTCTTTGAGTTTATTTAAAGTAGAGACTGATAGATTTCTGACTACTACCAGAGTAAAGGTTTATGAGGATAGTTGAATAAAAGGCATTTCAAATTTTCAGTTAATGATAGTGTTAAATGGTAGAGCAGGCTTGATAGGCTGCATTCTTGTCCCTAACCTGCTTGTTTTATTTTTTCTAGCACTTGAGTTGGGTAGCTCGGCATCATGGATTTAAAATAATTGGGAGAATGAGAAGTGAGAAAGAATTTTTTTCAGAGGATTGCTAAGTTTTGGACTTTATCTCCAAAAAGAAAATAGCGGAATGACATTCCATGGGAAGTTGGGTCCTGTATATTAGGATGATGAATTTGCAATGTTACAGGGGGAGAAAAAAGATGGTTGTGGAATTAAATTGAAGATCTCTGTTTAACAGAGCTGCCACAAGCTTAATGGGCCAAATGGTTGCTTTATTGCAAAAGCAAAATACTGCAAACTCTGGAAATCTGAATTAATAGCAGAAAACCTCCTGAGAAAAGGTCATTGATGTGAAATGTTAACATTTTCTTCCCTACGTGGGTACTGCTGATTATATACAGCATTTTCTGCTTTTCTTTCTGACTGTGAGGCTTTGTGAGGATTCTCTCATTGCTGAGTTGTTTTTAATAATAGAATGCAAGTTTTGCACAAGTCATCAGCGCGATTCATGGTTCCCAATGGTGCAATGTTGACATTTTGACTTATTCAGTAACTCTCAGTAACACAGTGCCAGGTTAATTGGCTAATCCATTGGGCAGTGTGAGCTGTAACTTGTACTGTCTCTTTCCATCATCAGTGATGCATTGTCCCAGTTTTACTGTTTTGCTTCAAATCTGCAGTACATTATTCTTTTAACAACTGGCACCATTCCAATTTTTCTCACAGGCCTATGCAAACAGAGAAAGTGTTGGACCAGGTTCAGTTATTTTTTAACTGGCTACTGGCAACCCTTGAGGAAAATGATTCCATTGACGAAGGTCAGTGCACTTCTCCAACAACGGGGGGTTGGTTGTTTATAGCATTTCAACCATTGCTTTTCTAAAGTACATTTTTGGTTGCAAAGCTTTCTCTGAGAAATTTTGAAAGGGTTGTATAAATCCAAGCCTTATTTCTCTGTTCACTTTATATATTAATGATCTGGATGAAGGGACTGGGGGCATTCTAGTAAAGTTTGCCGTTGATACGAAGTTAGGTGGACAGGCAGGTAGTACTGAGGAAGTGGGGAGGCTGTAGAAGGATCTAGACAGTTTGGGAGAGTGGTCCCAGAAATGGCTGATGGAATTCAATGTGAGCAAATGCGAGGTCTTGCACTTTGGGAAAAAGAATACAAGCATGGACTACTTTCTAAATGGTGAGAAAATTCATAAAGCCAAAGTACAAAGGGATCTGGGAGTGCTAGTCAAGGATTCTTTAAAGGTAAACATGCAGGTTGAGTCCGTGATTAGGAAAGCAAATGCAATGTTGTCATTTATCTCAAGAGGGTTGGAATATAAAAGCACCGTTGTGCTACTGAGACTTTATAAAGCTCTGGTTAGGCCCCATTTGAAGTACTGTGTCCAGTTTTGGTCCCCACACCTCAGGAAGGACATACTGGCACTGGAGCATGTCCAGCGGAGATTCACACGGATGATCCCTGGAATAATATGTCTAACGTACGAGGAACGGCTGAGGATCCTGGGATTGTATTCATTGGAGTTTAGAAGATTAAGGGGAGATCTAATAGAAACTTACAAGATAATACATGGCTTGGAAAGGGTGGACGCTAGGAAATTGTTTCCGTTAGGCGAGGAGACTAGGACCCGTGGACACAGCCTTAGAATTAGAGAGGGTAAATTCAGAACAGAAATGCGGAGACATTTCATCAGCCAGAGAGTGGTGGGCCTGTGGAATTCATTGCCGCAGAGTGCAGTGGCGGCCGGGATGCTAAATGTCTTCAAGGCAGAGATTGATAAATTCTTGATGTCACAAGGAATTAAGGGCTACGGGGAGAATGCGGGTAAGTGGAGTTGAAATGCCCATCAGCCATGATTGAATGGCAGAGTGAACTCGATGGTCCGAATGACCTTACTTCCACTCCTATGTCTTATGGTCTCTGTCACTTGTGCTCACTCTTGCTGACATACTCTCTTCTCTTTCTTTCCTTGTTGCCCCTCTCCCAATATGTCTACCCCTCTTCCACTCCATCGTCCCCTTGTGTGCATTCGCTCATTTTCACACTCCCAGCTCACATTTTCATTCACTTTCCTGCTATCTCACATGCTTTCCCTGCTGCCTCTGTTTCCTATGTACTTGTGCTGCCTGTCAGTAGAATCCAATAAATTCCAACTAATTTCCCAGAACCATTAGTGCTAGGTAATAAAATCGGAGTCATCCTGGCAGAAACAGCTAATGCATTGTGATGGAAGACTTCCATTGTGCATTTGGTTGTATGTGCTAAGGTGGTTCCCCAGTGGTGTTATCTGTACTGTGATTTTGAAAAGCGAACTCTTTGGGTAAGGGGCCATTATTTCTGAGTAAGTTGTCAATGACTGGAGCCTTTCTTATTTTGATAGGATGGATGTATGTTGCTCGTCAAGCAGTCAGCACCATTCTGAGTCTAACTGAATCTTCAGATGTTCTCAGCATTCTTCCAGTGGAATGTGTAAGAAATTTGATTAAGTAAGTATTTTTTCATAAATTGTGACGTGGATTGAAAACCGTATAGACAATGGTTTGCATTTTGTGATTGAGAATTTATGGAGCCCATCAGCAAAGTGAGCAGTGATTACTTGTGGTAATGAGCTGCTGTCATATCTCTGCTGGAGCTGCTGGGAGGCAAGTGCAGTATTTGCATAACTTGATACTTCCCATTGCAAAGCAAAGTAACAAAGTGTTGTCACAGTACATTAAAGTGAATTGCACATTGCAGCAGGACATTGTTTAGAATTTCTCAAAAGCTGTGTTGCTCTTAACACAAATGTTGGTTTCATGTTTGCAGGAAGTCACCATCTAACCCCTCTGCTCTTTTGCTGGGTGATCTGTACTATACTCGGTTAGCATTATGTGGCTACAGTGATCTCCTTTCACAAGACTCTCTGCTTGACCTGTTCACAGAACTTCGGCCAAATCTTTCCACATCTGTTTCCAAGGTATTTTATGTTTTTCAATTTTTTTAGTTTGACTGTCCATGTTAGAATCTCCTTTGTCCTTGATATGTGATTTTGCATTAATATGATTAAACGAACAACCACTTCACTTCTACAGGGCAATCTGAACTGCCTCATAGCTACTGAAGATTCCTTTGAAGTGCAGTCATGACAGATTGTCACTACAAGAGTCTAGAGTCAGTATTTAGGTAGATGGCCAATTTACCTCCATCTGTGTTGCTGAGGTGAATATGCGGCATGATAACAGGGAGAATATCCTGCAGTTTGAATTACGATATCCAGGGAGATGCAAATGGTTATTCATTTTAATGTCTTGCCCAAAATACAGCAGTTCTGATAATGAAGTACTGCAGTGTGGACCATTAGCTCGATTTAATATTCATGTTAAACTGAGGGGAATTCACATAATTTCTGTGTTTTTGAAATCGTGTCCTGTAGCTCATCTTAAACATTTACTCACTCCACCACCGATGCACTGTGGCAGCAGAATGTATCATCTACTAGAGTGAATCGTTAAGGCTTTTTTGACAGTGCCTTCCAAACCCAGGACTTCTACCACCTAGAAGGACCAGAACAGCAGATGTGTGGGAGCACCACCAGATGCAAATTCCTCTCCATGCCCCACACCCACCGCCCTAACTTGGAATTGTATCACTGTTCCTTCAGTCCTGATTTCTCAAAGTCCTGGACCGTCCTCCCTTAACAGCATTGTGAGTGTTCCGACACTAACTGTAATGGTCCAGGTGATGGCTCGCTACCACCAGGGCAATTAAGAGTGGGCAGCAAATATGTATATCCCAAAAAGAAGTTTTAGTAAAAAAAAACTTGACCTGTAGGTCAGGAGGTGGCAAGTTTATTGAAAATATTTATAGCTGTTACCATCCTTTTGTCATTTCGCTTTCCTTTGAATTACGCATTTTTAAAGGCATTGTTTTTTCAAACCATCTCCAATTTGACCATGATCTGACAATATAAAAGTAAAAAACTGTTAGAAATTTGAAATTAAAGCAGACGATGCTACAGAAACACATCAGGTCTGATAGCATCTATGGACAGGAGACAGAGTTACTATAAAAGTAAATTACTGCGGATGCTGGAATCTGAAACCAAAAGAGAAAATGCTGGAAAATCTCAGCAGGTCTGGCAGCATCTGTAAGGAGAGAAAAGAGCTCACGTTTCGAGTCTGACTGACCCTTTGTCAAACAGAGTTAATATTTTGGGTCCAAAATGTCGCCTCTTTGAAACTGTCAAGAAGTGTGACTATTATGGATTCAATGCCATTGAAACAAAGCTGCAGTCAGATAAAACAAAACTGAAGGCGAGAGATTTGTTCAAAGGCAGGAGAGATTAACTGACAAACATGTCACAAAAAGGAGAAGGAATAGCAATAGCTGTTGTAAGGAAGCACAGGATTAGTTTCTCTCTGATTAGCTTAACTGACAGTTTTTTTATTTATAATGTCTTGCATTTTACTCTTCACTTGATTGTCCATAAACTTTCTGTGAAATAGGTGCGACTTCTCTCACTGAGGATTATGAATCATTTTAAAGTGCAGCTACGTGAAAGAGTCGAGGTATGGCATTTCCTGCATTTTTCCTAAGTGCAAAACAATGGTAATCATTATGTTTAAATAAAAAGTGAAGCATAGGAATTAGTCACTTGGGCCAACCAGTTGTTGAATTTCAAATAAGTCTCCTCCTGTCTCCGCCCAACCCCCTCCCCACTCTCTATCATAAACAAATCCCTATCATTACAATTCTTCCTTGAGACTGTTCCCTGTCTGCTTGATACTCTCGGGAGAAAGCTTTAAAATGAAATATTAAGAGCTTCCATTTCACTGAGAAGGCTTCAAACTGATCCGACAACCTGCTCTGAAAGCTCTGCTGATATTTTGACAGATGTGTCAAATTCCACAGCAGCTGAGACAATCCACGACATTCTAAACAAAGCGTTGCTCAAAAAAAAAGTTTTGAAAAATCCTCAATCTCCAATTTTAATGATTTGTTTAGAAGAAACTATCCTGGATTTGAATTTGCATGTTTGCCAAAATAAACCAGTCCTTCCTTGGGTCATACCCTGTTGGTACACTGAAATCTGCCCACTAGTTTTTGAGATATATTGTTTGCAGAGAAACAGACTGACACATGGGCAAAAAAATGGCCTGCAGTCCTCTGTGGCAGGGGTGACTATAGTGTGATTTATGTACCTGCATGGTTTCAATTACAGTTGTGGAAATAGGAGTTTCTGATGGTGAAAGATGGACAGAAATTGTGACAGAAATAGACCCTGGAAGTTGAATTGCAAGAGTACTATCAATGTTCAAGCTTTGCTATTTGTTTATGTTTACAGGATGAGAGTGATGGAGATCTTCAGTCTGTCTTTGCCATCTTACTTCAAGCTGAACTTGTCCCTGCAACTGTTCATGACTACAGAGAGAAGTTACTGCACCTGAGGAAGCTAAGGCATGATCTGGCGCAGCCGTGTATCCCTGAGGGGCAGTATGACGAGGTAGGGAATAGGGCAACTCTTTTACATTTCCCAGTGTAAACAATAGCAAGGGTTGAAAATCATTGGACTGAAAGCAGCGACAGAGTAAGCATGGGATGCTTGTATTGCCTCAAATAACATTTGTAGCTGCTTGAGCTAATTTGAGGTTTGTCCTGTGCTGATTTTTCTTTTGGAAATAATGAAATGCATTTCAGAGACATCATCAACAAGAAAGATAAAAAACAGGTGAGAATTTTGACTCTAGACTCTTTGTTGGAATTGATGACGAATTATACTTGATGCATTAATGTGGTTTTCCTCTTTAATGATATTAAGTTGACCGAGTTAGAATCCTAGCATTTTCAGCATGTGTTTCCAGTTGTGTGTTTGTTCTGTTTCATTTTTGGACATTTGCTTCAGAAGTGTTTTATTTTAATCAAATGTTAATTTTAGTTTTGACATATCAGAGATCATAATACAAAGTCAAGTAGTTGCTGGGTGGTACTGAATTTAAACCTTTCTGTAAAGAGAGTCATGTTGCCAAAGCTTGCATTCATCGAAACAAACTTTGACAACCTTTGGTTTTATTCTGGTGAATGCAAGATGAAAAGCTTTGTGTAAGTAACATTTGTACCACACAATTGTCCGGCAAACAAGTGAAAACCTAACCATCTGATTTTGACACTAAATAACATCACTGTTGCTGAAACCCCCACTATCAACGTGCAAAGGGTTACCATTGACCAGAAACTGAATTGGGTAAAAACAAAGGCTACAGATGCTGGAAACCAGATTCTAGATTAGAGTGGTACTGGAAAAGCACAGCAGTTCAGGCAGCATCCGAGGAGCAGGAAAATCGACGTTTTGGGCAAAAGCCCTTCATCAGGAATAGCGACCAATAATGTGCCTACACAGAAAGGTTAGAGACTGGGGTTTGTACATTAATTGATACAAGTGTTGAACAGAGCCTGTTCAACAGCTATAAGGCATAAGGCAAGAGTGTGGTGGAATATTCTCCTTTGGACACAATAAGTGTAGCTCCAACAATACTCAAGCTCAACACTATCTGGGATATAGCATCCCTTTAGACTGATGTCCAACCATCACCTTCAATGTCCACTCCCTCCACCACTAGCATAACAACAGTATGTACCATTTAATTCATGCACTTCAGGCATTCACAGAGATTATGTCAAAGAACCTTCCATACCATGTGACTTCTCTCACTTAAAGGACAAGGGCAGCATGGGAAAGCAAGTTCCTGTAAGTTCCCCTTCAAGCCACTCACCATCTAACTTTTAAATGTAACTGTTCCTTCAATGTCGCTAGGTTAAAATGCTCAGTCTCCCTCCTTACAGCACTGAGAGTGTTACTTGAATTACTGAGACTGCAGCAGTTCAAGACGACAGCTCACTGCCACCTTCTCAAGGTAATCCGGGATAGGCAAAAAACACTGGCTTAATTAGTGAAACTGCTCTGAAGAAATAACAACAGTCGCGCACTTCACCAGTTTACTTCTTTCGTTAAATGCCGAGAAGGTTGGTGCATAAACCCAAGTTTCAGAACATAGGAAGTGGAAGTGGGAGCCCATCAAGGATGTTATACCAATCAGCTGGGTCATGGCTGTTCTTCTACCTCATGTCATTATTATCCCTGTATGCCACAATATGTCTAATATCCAGAAATCTAGTGATTTCTGACAGAGCCTGCACAACACATTGGGGTAGAAAGTTTCAGAGGCGTTCTTCCTCACTTTGTATGTAATGGATATTTTCAACAGGTTTGTGGCTGTACTGAATGTTCAGTGCTCTTCTTCTCTGGTTTGTATTCCCTTTTCCAGGTTCCTCTTCAGTATTTGATAGGAATGCTTTATATAAACTTCAGTGCATTGTGGGACCCAGTGATCGAATTAATTGTGTAAGTATCGCATAAGTTACAATGTACATGATAATAAGAGGGGAAAGATTTAAAATGGAACAGAGGGACAACTTTTTCACGGAGAGGGTGGTACTTGTAGGGAATGAGCTGCCAGAGGAAGTGGTGGAGGCTGGTACAATTGCAACATTTAAAAGGCGTCTGCATGGGTATGTGAATAGGAAAGGTTTAGAAGCAGTTGGGCCAAGTGCTATCAAATGGGACTAGATTAATTTCTGATATCTGGTTGGCATGGACGAGTAGGCTGAAGGGTCTGTTTCCGTGCTGTACATCTCTGACTAAATGAATAACTCAAACTGAAAAATAATTAGTCTCAAAGATTTTACATTTAGTAAAAAGTAAAGTTTCAATTTTCTCTTCAATGCTGAAAATGGGTGTCTGAAATTGGATTTTGCAGGTATGGTAGGATAATGTGAAAGTTTGTTTGTTCAGTTTCTGTTTTATCCAAATTAGTGTTATCTTCATGTGTATTATTTAATTCATTATGCGATATCAAGTCTGATCAGCTGACTTTGCAAATACTTAGTATAATCTAGTGTGTTGTAGAATCATAGCGTCAAAAAGCATGGAAACAGACCCTTCGGTCCAACTCATCCATGCTAACTGTGTTTCCCAAACTAAACGAATCCCACATGCCTGCATTTGGCTTGTCTCCTTCCAAACCTTTTCTGTACATGTACTTGTCCAAATGTCTTTTAAATGTTTTAACTGGACCTGCATTTACCACTTCCTCTGGCAGTTCATTCCACATACGAACCACTCCCAATGTGGAAAATGTTGCCCCTCAGGTCCTTTTCAAATCTTTTTCCTGTCACCTTAATGATATATCCCCACGACCTCGAGGTAATCCCAGAATAAATTAATTTTTAAAATTTTAAAATTTTGTGCCTTTTTTTTCCAGTTCTCATGCACGTGGAATGGAAAACAAAGCATTCTGGTGTATTTATTATGAACATCTGGACCAGGCAGCTCATTTTACGGGTAAATAAAACTAAAATGTTTTGCAAATTCAAAGTAATCAAAGTCATAGAAAAGTCATTAAGTTAGTCTGCCTCTCAAGGAGAGTTGGAGAGAATCTAATCTGGTTTACTGTTTATGACATCTTTCCAAATTGTCTTTTTTTTTGCCTTTTGTGTGATGAACTTGTACCTTTCTGTAAAAAGTACATTGGCAGGCTCTTGTAAACATAGTGACTAACCACTATGGTAACGAAATTGCACAAATGAAGCCTATGATCTATCAAAACAGGTTTCACTCTGGGACCTGACTTGTCCAGTAGTACCACCAACTGGGATTATAGCACTTCCTAGACCCCCAACATACGCATTATCATGGCCTTCTGTTGGAGCAGACTGACTTTATTGTTGCTAATATATAACTTGATTTCTACAAGTCAGAGAACTTCCAAGTGTTTTGTAAAGAAGAACATCACACCATAGATGGAAAGACTTGCTTTTCTCCAGCACCTCTTGCCACGTCAGTATGTCCAAAGTGTTTCAAAGCCAATGAAGGGGTTCTGAACTTTGTGATGGCTGTTGTAACGTAGAAACTATGGCAACAAGTTTGTGAAAAGCAAGATTCCACCATCAGCAATGTGGTAACGACCAGATAGTCTGATCAGGATAGGAATGTCTTGGTGCAGTTGTACATGGCTTCGTTAAGATCCTACCTGGAGTATTGTGTGCAATTTGGTCTCCTTATCTAACGGAGGAGGATATGCTTGCCATAGCGGGAGTGCAGTGAAGGCTCAGTAGGCCTTTTCCAGGGAATGACAGTACAGTCCTACGCGGAGAGACGGGTTTGATTGGGCCTATATTCATCTGAACTGTTAGAATGAGTATGGATGTGAATGGAACTTTTAAAATCCTAATGGGGATGGGCAGACTAGATGCACTGAGGATATTTCCCCTGGTTGGGGGAGTTTAAAACCAAGGGTCTCAGGATATGAAATCGACCTGATTTAGTTGGAGGGTGGAATTCACGACCACAGGAGATCAGGATACTGAGTATATTCAAGAAAAGCGATTGGTAAATGTTTAAATTTTAAAGGTATGAAAAGATCTGAAGAAAAACTGGGAATATGACATTGAGATAAAGGGTCAGCCATGATCAGAATGTATGGTGAGTAGGCATAAAGGGCTGAATGGCCTACTCCAGCTCATAATTTCTGTGTTTCTATTCTGTTCTGGTTGTGAGATGAATATTGGCTCCAGCAATATACAGCACTTCCTAGTTCTTCTTCAGCAAAGATGTTTTCTGCAAATGAGACCCTTGGTTTAACATTGCAGCTGAAAGAATGTTATCGCTGGTGGGTGGTAAATGGCATTGTTTTGCTGCTACAGTGAAATGATCCATTTATGGTTAACAGCCAAATTGAGAAGACAATAATGGGTGAGCTCATTTGAAAGTTAGTTATCCAGCCAGTTTCACTGGGGAACACTGATGCCACCTCTCTCCCCTCACAGCATCTCGAAATGCATCACACTTGGTGGTCATTATGTTTCTAATGCTCTTAACCAGTAAAGGTGCAAAGCTGCCAAGATCACTTAGAGTTGTTGTAGCTGCTCTAGGCTCCAGCTGATTGCCTAGTTTTCTCACTTTCAAACAAAAAAAAGGCAACTCTTGACAAGTGATAGGTGGAATGGAATAGGTGTGCACTATGGTGCAAGATAACATCAAACTGCCATTTTTAAATTCTTTGATGGTCAATGACCGTTGCTGGCTAGACCAGTATTTTGTTGTCTATCCCTAAATTTCCTGGAGATGGTGGTGGGTGGGTGTGCGCATGTGCGGTTAAACACACAGTTCTGGTAATGGACTTTAGTGGTTTGATAGAGTTGAGACTACCAAGCCATTTCAGAAGGCACAAATTCACCAAAGATCCTCACACAGCACCTTCCAAGCCCACAGCCACTTCTTCCATCTAGATGGACAAGGGGAGCAACATCGACTCCCTCCTAGCCACTCATCATCTTGACTTGAAAACATATCATTGTTAATTCACTGTCGCTGGGTCAAAATCCTTGACTTCCTTCCCGAAGGGGATTGTGGGTCTACCTGCAGCACATAGACTGCAGCAGTTCAAGATGGTAGCTCATCACCACCTTTTCAAATGCAACTAGGAACGGACAATAAATGTTGGCCCAGCCAGCGATGCCCATGTCTCACCAGTGAATTTTTAAAAAAAAGTTGAGTCAACCACATTGATGTTTACCTCAAGTCACGTTGATAGAACAGATAGGGAAAGTGGTTTGCCTTCACGAAAGAACATTAGTGAATGAGCTGGGTTGACAATGACTATCTAGTGGTTTCACAGTCATCATTACCAGCTGCCAAGGACCAATTTGATCCCATTTCCCCGGAGTTCATTGACATTATTGCACACCACTTTCCTGTAATTATCGAGTTGCGATTAATTAAGCTTATAAATGGATATGTCATAAAATATCCACTCAGTTGAGCTTTCTAGACATGCTCATGACTTTGAATCCATAATTATCCTTAAGCACTGACAAATGTTAATTAATGATACAATGCATATCCAACATTCAAAGATAAATTAATTAAAAGAAAACAGACAGCTGGAAAAGCTCATCTGTGGAGAGAGAAAAACAGTTGATAGTTCGAGTTCGACATGACTCATCTACATCTTAGAATCTGTGTTTAATATGATCTACCTTTTGTTTTAACCAGAGAAGGAATTGAAATGTGAATTGGGAGAGGAAATGAAAGACAACATTACATCGGACACTCCGAGTAGTCTGCCAGATATAATCAGAGGATTGTACCAGGATCAGCTTCATATGGCAATGAAGTCCAATGAGAGGACAGATCGCACCAACTTCCGCTTCCTGCTTTGGAAAGCAATGGGTGACTTCGCTGACAGAGTAGAACCTCGGTCACGGGAACTCTCTCCTTTGCTTCTAAGATTTATTGAGTAAGTCAGGGTACAGCTTTGCACGTCTCAATGCAGTTAGCATAGTCCCAGTAGATATATCTTTTCAAATTCATTGAGAGCTGGGAATCAGTTTGTGGTTGTGGAGAATGTGACCAGAGCGTGATAAGCTACTTCCATTGGCAGACCAGCAAGGCAGAGATTCGGGGATTAGAAACCAATGTCACATCAGGTTTAATAAAATATATAACTAAATATGGGCCTTAAAATCCCAACTGGTTCAGTGACATCCTACGTAGAAGGCAATGCGCTATGCTTATGTATATTCTGTATGTGACTTCAGTCTCTTGTTTATGGGGTTGTGGTCTAATGACCTTAGGGCAACTGAACATGGACAATAAATGCTGTCCTATTAAATGCCTCATGCCAAGACAAATAATTTTAGCAAAAGGACAATAAATCTTTAATGTTAGCAAACTTTGGACATACATTTTGCTGCTGAGGACGGTTACTAGCTACTAGTTTAAGTTAGGTTACTAGGTTAAGATTTGGCAGCAATTTGGAATAATGCTGTGAAAGTTGAGGCTGTGACGGCACAGTTTTGTTCACTTGTCTCCCGCAATCCAGCGAAATGGTGTTTGTAAAACTATATTTACTGGAAAAAAAAGTCCCTCTAGTCAGTAACCAAGGAAGTAAAATATTCAATAATCAAATAACACTCGCATACTATCATCTCAACATTTTGCAGTGAAACAGTGAAAAACTTAGTTTGCTTCCATGCACACATGCACAAGCTCACTCTCCAGTGTGAACACATGCCATGTAAATAAGCATTGATCACACGAACAGTGTTCAGTCACATCTAGATTAGCAACATGTGGTTGGTGATTAATTTGTGACCACACTGATTTGGAAAGATTTAGACCCATAAACAAGTTTTCAGTGCGCAGAAATTTCTTTAAATGCAGTTTAGTGAAATTCCTTTAATTATTTTATGCACGCGCATTTATATAAATGAATCAACTTGTGCGCAATACACTTGGTTGCTGCTTGGCTTCCGCACAGCAAACATTGTTCGCAAGTGACCTGTCCCTTTGCTTGGTTTAGCAATGAATATTACCCAGCGGACTTGTTGGTTGCCCCAGCTGAAGACATCAGGAAGAAGCAGGGGACTGATGAGAATGTGACTGCTGTCGAACTGCAGGATGGGTGCAGTGCAGTCGCTGATGAGATTGAAGGTCCTGACGAACTCAAGTTTGCTGTGGGGAAGAAGCCCAGGAGGGCAGCTGTAAAGTAAGTACCAGACACTTTTCCTAAACCCTGAACTCATCCAAATCTCAGTTGCCTATAGCTGATTGTAGTATTTTGTTCCCCCATTGCCAAATTGTGGCATTTTCCTTTAGCTGGTTGTAAGTAATTGGGTGCTTAATTGTATTCAAGTGATGGACAGTAACTGCAGATTTAATTGTGTTCTGCATCAACAAGCAGATTGATTGTTGGATTTCGGAAGTCTATGCTTATAACCAGCGTCTTTGTCAATAAATAGTTTCCACCGTTTAAGCATGGGTTCCCATTCTGTCTTTGTGGGCTAGTTGTTTTGAAGCGTGACCCCCATTTTCTAACTTGCACCAAGTTCCATTTGCATCAGAGGCTAAGGGGGTGACCTTATA
This sequence comes from Chiloscyllium plagiosum, assembly GCF_004010195.1. Taxonomy (NCBI): domain Eukaryota; kingdom Metazoa; phylum Chordata; class Chondrichthyes; order Orectolobiformes; family Hemiscylliidae; genus Chiloscyllium; species Chiloscyllium plagiosum. Next base: position 49,654,176 of record NC_057728.1, read on the forward strand.
GTGGTTTTTAAAATCTTGAGGGGCATGGATAGGGTGTATAGCCAAGGTGGTCTTCCCAGGGTACATGTGTCTAAAACTAGAGGGCATAGGTTTAAGGTGAGAGGGGAAAAATTTAAAAGGGACCTAAGGGGAGACTTTTTCACGCAGAGGGTGGCATGAGCTGCCACAGGAAGTGGTGGAGGCTGGTACAATTATACCAATCAAAAGGCATCTGGATGGGTATATGAATAGGAAGGGTTTGGGGGGATATGGGCCAAGTGCGGGCAAATAGGACTAGATTAATTTAGGACATCTGGTTGACATGGATGAGTTAGACCAAAGGGTCTGTTTCCATACTATGCAACACTATGACTATGACGGTATGATACCCATATTAAAACCCTCCGCCTTGACCTTAAGGCCCTCCGTGGCATTGTCCATGCTGATATTTGTATCTTGCTCTAGCCCTCTAGATATATGCTGTTATCTTATTCTGGCATTTTGCGCATTTCTGATTCTGATTTTGGTGCCTTTAACTGCTTGGTTCCCATCTCTGGAATTCCCACTCCAATTCTCTCTGCCTTTAAGGCAATGCTTCGAATCTGTTTGACCATGTTTCTACTCTGACAGTTTGTTTCTTAATAGATATAGTGTTGTTTTTCATTTGATAACCCTGTTTTATTGCATAGTATAAATGGAAGTTCTTATGGTAGTACTTCAGTAAGCCACCCTTCTCAGATTGCAAGAACCTGCATCTGTTTTGCAACTGAACTGGTCTCCAGAACCTCCCCAAGTTCTGTGCAGCAAATGTAGTATTTTTGAAATACAGGAAATTGAGCAGCTAATTAGTGTGCGCTTCAATCACAAGAATATGGTGAACCAAGACTGGGTTCCTGCCTATGAATATACAGTATGTCACTTCCAGCGAGTGTAAATATGCAATGTTATGAGCTCGACTGATTATCTTAAATTGGTTGCTGGAGTAGTTATTGGCAATTTAAGATGATCAAAGACCCTCCTTCTACAAGCAAATGGAATTTGTTCAAGCCTTGCTTTTTTTTTTGAAATCCCCAGAAGCTTGGGATGCATCTCTTTTATTTGCCATGATAACGCCTCAGCCAATCAGAGCCAACTTGTCAACCAATCAATGTCCTGTGGTCATAGAACATAACATAGAACATTACAGCGCAGTACAGGCCCTCCGGCCCTCGATGTTGCACAGACCTGTCATACCAATCTGAAGCCCATCTAACCTACGCTATTCCATGTACATCCATATGCTTGTCCAATGACGACTTAAATGTACTTAAAGTTGGCGAAGCTACTACCGTTGCAGGCAAAGCATTCCATACCCTTGCTACTCTCTGAGTAAAGAAACTATCTCTGACATCTGTCCTATATCTATCACCCCTCAGTTTAAAGCTATGCCCCCTCGTGCTCGTCGTCACCATACTTGGAAAAAGGATCTCCCTGTCCACCCTATCTAACCCTCTGATTATCTTATATGTCTCTATTAAGTCACCTCTCAACCTTCTTCTCTCCAACGAAAACAGCCTTAAATCCCACAGCCTTTCCTCGTAAGATCTTCCCTCCATACCAGGGAACATCCTAGTGAATCTCCTCTGCACCCTTTCCAAAGCTTCCACATCCTTCTTATAATGCGGTGACCAGAACTGTACACACTGCTCCAAGTGCGACCGCACCAGAGTTTTGTACAGCTGCAGCATAACCTCATGGTTCCGGAACTCAATCCCTTTATTAATAAAAGCTAAAACACTGTTTGCCTTCTTAACAACCCTGTCAACCTGGGTGGCAACTTTCAAGGATCTGTGTACATGGACACCGAGATCTCTCTGCACATCTACACTACCAAGAATCTTCCCATTAACCCAGTACTTTGCATTCCGGTTACTCCGACCAAAGTGAATCACCTCATACTTGTCCACATTAAACTCCATTTGCCACCTCTCAGTCCAGCTCTGCACTTATCTATGTCTCTCTGTAACCTACAACATCCTTCGTCACTATCCACAACTCCACCGACTTAGTGTTGTCAACAGATTTACTAACCCACCCTTCTACGCCCTCATCCAGGTCGTTTATAAAAATGATGAACAGCAGTGGACCCAACACCGACCCTTGCGGTACACCACTCGTAACTGTGCTCTAGGATGAACATTTCCCATCAATCACCACCCTCTGTCATCTTTCAGCAAGCCAATTACTGATCCAAACTGCTATATCTCCCACAGTCCCATTCTTCCGCATTTTGTTCAAAAGCCTACTATGGGGAACCTTATCGAATGCCTTGCTGAAATCCATATACACCACATCAATCGGTGTACTCTCATCTACCTGTTTGGTCACCTTCTCAAAGAACTCAATAAGGTTTTTGAGGCACGACCTACCCTTCACAAAACCGTGCTGACTATCCTTAATCAAGTTATTCTTTTCTAGATGATTATAAATCCTATCTCTTATAACCTTTTCCAACACTTTACCAACAACTGAAGTAAGGCTCACTGGTCTATAATTACCAGAGTTGTCTCTACTCCCCTTCTTGAACAGGCGAACCACATTTGCTATCCTCCAGTCTTCTGGCATTATTCCTGTAGACAATGACAATTTAAAGATCAATGCCAAAGGCTCGGCAATCTTCTCCCTGGCTTCCCAGAGGATCCTTGGATAAATCCCATTCGGCCCAGGGGACTTATCTATTTTCACACTCTGCAGGATTTCGAATACCTCTTCCTTGTGGACCTCAATCCCACCCAGTCTAGTAGTCTGTATCTCAGTATTCTCCTCGACAACATTGTCGTTTTCTAGAGTGAATACTGTCAAAACATATTCATTAAGTGCTTTCCCTATCACCTCTGACACTTCCCACTACTGTCCTTGATTGGCCCTAATCTTACTCTCACCATTCTTTTATTCCTTAAATACCTATAGAAAGCCTTAGGGTTTACCCTGATCTTATCCGCCAACAACTTCTCATGTCGTCTCCTGGCACTTCTGAGCTCTCTTTTTTAGGTCTTTCCTGACCCTCAGGTCAAGTCCTGACCTCGTAACCCTCAAGTGCCCTAACTGAGCCTTCACATCTCATCCTTACATTAGCCTTCTTCTTCCTCTTGACCAAAAATTCCACTTCCTTCGTAAACCACGGCTCCCGCACTCTACAATTTCCTCCCTACCTGACAGGTACATACTTATCTAGGACACTCAGGAGCTTTTCCTTGAATAAGCTCCACATTTCTAATGTGCCCATCCCCTGCAATTTCCTTCCCCATCTTATGCTTCCTAAATCTTGCCTAATCGCATCGTAATTGCCTTTCCCCCAGCTGTAACTCTTGCCCAGTGGGATACATCTATCCCTTTCTATCACTAAAGTAAACATAACAGAATTGTGATCGTTATCACCAAAGTGCTCACCTACTTCCAAGTCTAACACCTGGCCGGGCTCATTACCCAGTGCCAAATTTAATGTGGCTTCGCCCCTTGTTGGCCTGTCTGCATACTGTGTCAGGAAGCCCTCCTACACACACTGGACAAAAACTGACCCATCTATAGTACTTGTACTATAGTGTTCCCAGTCAATATTTGGAAATTTGAAGTCTCCCATGACAACTACCCTGCCTTTCTCACTCCTATTGAGAATCATCTTTGCTATCCTTTCCTCTACATCTCTGGAACTATTCGGAGGCCTATAGAAAACTCCCAATAGGGTGACCTCTCCTTTCCTGTTTCTAACCTCAGCCCACACTACCTCAGTTGACGAGTCCCCTAACATCCTTTCTGCAACTGTACTACTGTCCTTGACCAACAATGCCACACCTCCCCCTCTTTTACCATCTTCTCTGTTCAGACTGAAACATCTAAATCCTGGAACCTGCAACAACCATTCCTGTCCCTGCTCTATCCATGTCTCTGAAATGGCCACAACATCAAAGTCCCAGGGACCAACCCATGCTGCAAGTTCACCCACCTTATTCCGGATGCTCCTGGCGTTGAAGTAGATAAACATCAAACCAACGTATTGCTTGCCGGTGCCATCTTGCGTCCCTGAAACTTGATTTTGGACCTCCCTACTCTCAACCTTTTCTATACTCGAACTACAATTTTGGTTCCCATCTCCCACTCCAATAGCCTTAGCGAATTTCCCCCCCAGGATATTGGTACCCTTCTGGTTCAGATGAAGACCATCCTGCTTGTAGAGGTCACACCTACCCCAGAAAGAGCCCCAATTATCCAAGAATCCAACCCCCCCCCTCCTGCACCATCCCTGTAGCCACGTGTTCAACTCCTCTGTCTCCCTATTCCTCGCCTCACTAGCAAGTGGCAGGGGCAGCAAACCAGAGACAACAACTCTGTTTGTCCTAGCTCTAAGCTTCCATCCTAGCTCCCTGAATTTCTTCCATAAATCCCCATCTCTCTTCCTACCTATGTCGTTGGTGCCTATGTGGACCACAACTTGGGGGTGTTCCCCCTCCCCCTTAAGGATCCCAAAAACACGATCAGAGGCATCACGAACCCTGGCACCTGGGAGGCAATACACCAACCGTGAGTATCTCTCATCCCCACAGAACCTCCTATCTGTCCCCCTAACTATGGAGTCCCCAATGACTACTGCTCTGCTCCTCTACCCCCTTCCCTTCTGAGCAGCAGGGACAGACTCTGTGCCAGAGCCCTGTGCCCCATTGCTTTCCCCTGGTAAGTCCCCCCCCCCCCCCAACAGTATCCAAAACGGTATACTTATTGTTGAGGGGAATGGCCAGAGGGGATCCCTGCACTGCCTGCCGGTTCCCTTTCCGTCCCCTGACTGTTACTCATCTACCTTTTTCTTGTACCTGAGGAGTGACTACCTCCCTGTAACTCCTCTCAATAACTCCCTCTGCCTCCCGAATGATCCGAAGTTCATCCAGCTCCAGCTTCAGTTCCCTAACCTGGTTTTCGAGGAGCTGGAGTTGGGTGCACTTCCTGCAGATGTAGTCAGCAGGGACACTAGTGGTGACCCTTACCTCCCACATTCTGCAGGAGGAACATTCAACTGCCCTCACCTCCATTCCACTATTCTAAATTCCCAGACTATTGAAAAATAAGGAATAAAAAATAAACCGCTACCTTACCAATTTGGCGCACAGAACCTTTTTTTTTGGTTAGAGGAGGAGGAGGATGGATGGGAGACACTACCCGAGTAGTGTTTCGGGCAACCACACAAATATATGACTTTCCAGAAGCCCTTTGCTCCTCCCTCGCACCTCTCAGCAAATGGAGGCCCGAATCCCGAGGTAAGTCCCTTTTAATGCTGGAAAACTCACCCTTCCCGGCAGCCCTCGCATGTGTTTGAAATTTGCCATTCTTGCATTGGTCCTGAAATGTGTGAGAGCTCAGCCAATGTGTCGTTCTCTTCAGCAAGATTCTCCTTCCTTGCTAGTTATTTGCACATCAAGCATAATAATGTTCGTCTGGAAATGTTTGAAAGGGATGAAGTTAAGAGGGCTACGGAGATGGGGCTGGAGGATGGGACTAGTGGGGTAATTGTTTCAGGAACCAGTACAGACACAATGGGTGGAATGGCCTCCTCCTGGCTGTAAATTTCTATGATTCTGTAATTTTTGCACTTTTTCTAACTGCACCATTTGAAGTTCTGCCAATAACAGTCTCATGTGATGTGAATAGCATTTTGTAAGCATTGCTTGGAAATGGTGTAGATAAATACAAACAAAGTAAATCACTTCTTGTCACTCTGGAGTTAGGAAAAATAGCTTATCCCTTTGACTTTATTGCGCGATTTGCAATCAAGCTGGCATGGAATTGTTTCAACTGTACTCTTAACTCCAACTAAATATTCTCTTGTAGAGATGTGGGTGTAGTCCATATCTGTGCAGTTAGGGCTATAGGAACTGCCTGATGAGAGAACCCAGTGAGTCAAGGAGGCTCCTTGCCACCACCATCATCACCTCACAGTTAGGGATGGGCAGCAGACACTGGCTTTGCACACATCCTGAGAACAGATTTAAAATCAATGCAAAATAGTTACTAATAAGATTTTTTTAACCTAATGAGTGGTGAGAATTGTGGAACCTGCCACTAGATAGTGTGTTTGAGTTGGATAGCATGGGTATGTTTGAGAGGAAGCTGGAGAAACAGGAGGCTATATAGAGAGAGAGAGAAAATGGGAGGTGGAGCATTAACATTGTATAACAATAATTGTATGGAATAAAAACAGTAATGCCACAAAATTTGCCATTGCTTATCAATTGTTTGAAAATAGAACTCAATAGCCTATTATCCTCTCATGAACTCTTTCAAGCATATGCCCACATTCTCCACAATGCTTTGTGGGCGGCACGGTGGCACAATGATTAGCACTGCTGCCTCACAGCACCAGAAACCTGGGTTCAATTCCCACCTCAGGCAACTGTCTGCGTGGAGTTTGCACATTCTCCCCGTATCTGCATGGGTTTGCTCCGGTTTCCTCCTACAGTCCAAATGTGCAAGTTAATTGGCCATGCTAAATTGCCCATAGTGTTAGGTGAAGGGGTAAATGCAGGGGAATGGGTCTGGGTGGGTTGCTCTTCGGAGGGTCGGTGTGGACTTGTTTCCACACTGTAAGTAATCTAATCTAATCTAATCTAATCTAATCTTCTGAGATCTCTGTGCTCAATTTCTGATGTCTCAAGTAGCCTGATTTTAATGCCTGTGCCATTGGTGGTCCCCTTTCAAACTATTTTTCTGGTTTAGCTTCCATCCGCCTGCCCCAATATCTCCTTAGGTGACACTGCCTAATTTCACATTTTAGCATTTCTATGAGGGTTCATGGAGTGTATTTTAATGTTAAAGTAGCTGTATAAATGCATGTTGTGGTTGTACTGAATGATCCTCCATTTAAGTTTATCGGTATGCAGAAATCCAACGCTAGTGTGTGGCAGCACCTTCCAAAACTGGAAGGCAGTGTGTCTGCATGCCCACTATGGTGATCAACGTGTGGAGAACCTTGGAGCGGCTGCGCAGCTTTAAGGGAACATTGGTTTTGAACCTCTGGGCCACGCACTGTGGGGCTTTGGTTTACCGTCTCATTCAGAGAACGGTACCTCTGGCAGTGTGGCACTGCTTCTGTATTAAACCGGAATGTCAACCAAGATTATTCACTTGCTCATGGACTGGCACTTGAACCTGCAACTTTGTGGCCATTAGTATTTAAGCCAAGCAGCTCTGTAGTAGCACAGTTCAGTGAGTAAAAAGGCTGTTCGGCAAAATGAAAAGGCAATGCATTGGAGCATTTGAGTCATCACAAGATGAGTTTGTGGTGTTGCTGTGGTCCTCTGGGATAATTTTGGTGATAGAATGCAGGTTGCATTGTAAAGATTATCTGGGACTCCTGTCCTTTGCACTAAGTTTTGATATGAGTTACCTTGACCTTGTTTCATGTCCTGCAAATTTTAACGTTGTCTGTGTCATTACAGGCAATTGATCGCTCACCTGAAAGTTTTCTCCAAGTTTTCCAACCCGAGGTCGCTATACCTGGAACCCAAGCTGAAGGAATTGTACATACAGGTAACAGTCGAGTGTATAGCTGTGTTGCCTGTCTCTTTCCCTGCCTGTCTCTTTCCCTGCCTGTCTCTTTCCCTGCCTGTCTCTTTCCCTGCCTGTCTCTTCCTGTGGTTCCTCTTTTACACTGTTCTTTCTCTCCCATTTTAGCTGCTGTGCCATCATTGCCAGGATGTGCAGAAAATTGCCTTGGAATGTCTGCTCACCTACAAGCACCCACACATGCTGCCCTACAGGTAATGTTAATCTGCTCCATGCCTTCGTAATAAATCTCTGTAAAAGGTGTAATTGTTTATTTGGCACAAATTAATTACCATTACATTGCTTACTGCCAGCAATTAGCAAAATGTTGAATCTTTGCAGGCAGAGTAAGTCATGCACTGTACTTGTTCCCCATCCTAAAAATAAGTGAAAATTATTTGCTGGTTCAATTTTCAGGGCAGTGTCTTGACCAATCAGGGTCATCCTGTCTGGTTTAAAATTTAACCAAAACCGGACAGTTAACTGTTAATCTGCCGCCTTCATGGTAATGCCTCCACCTATCAGTGCCCCCTTGCCAACCAGTCCGCACTCACCTGCAGTTGGGTCTTCCCTTATATTGGTTATGTGAATTGTCCTGATGAGTACAAGGTGAAAAACTTGGAAAAAATAATATTTTTTTCAGTAATGTAAAGTTAGCTGTGTAATTGTGTCTTTCCAGATTTTCTGGCAGTTTGTCTCTATCTCTGTCCCTTCTCCATTCTGTTTATGAGAGCTACTGTGTTGTACTATTGTCTTCTGCTCTCTCATCCAATCATCATAGAATCCCGACAGTATGGAAGCAGGCCACTTCGCCTATTGAGTCCATATCATCCCTCCAAGGTGCATCTCACCCAGACTCCCCTCTCTATTCCGGTAACCCTGCATTTCCAATGGCTAATATATCTAATCTATGATTTGGAGATGCCGGTGTTGGACTGGGGTGTACAAAGTTAAAAATCACACAACACCAGGTTATAGTCCAACATCTAACCTACACTTCCTTGGACACTACAGGCAATTTAGCATGTGCCAGTCCACCTAACCTGCATGTGTTTGGACTGTGGGAGGAAACCTGAGTGTCCGCAGGAAATGCATGCAGACATGGGGAGAATGTGCAAACTCCACACAGTCACCCAAGCCTTGTATTGAACCTGGGTCCCTGGCGCTGTGAGGCAGCAGTGCTAACCGATGAGCCACTGTTTGGCCCATATCCCTCTGAACTCTGTCTATTTGTATACCCATCCAGATGTCTTTTAAATGTTGTAATTGAAGCAGCCTCCACCTCTGGCAGCTCATTCCACACACACACCACCCTTTGTGTGAAAAGGTTGTCCCTTAGGTCCCTTTCAAAACTTCCCCCACTCACCTTAAACCTATGCTGTTTAGATTTGGAATCCCCTACCCTGAGCACCTTGTCTATTTACCCTATCCATGCCCCTCATGATTTTATGAACCATCCCTCAGGTCAGCCCTCAGCCTCAGGGAAAACAGCCCAGCCTATTCAGCCTCTCCCTATAGCTCAAACCCTCCAACCCTGGCAACAGCCTTGTAAATCTTTTCTGAGCTATTCAACTCATTGTGTCTGGATTAATGACTAATCATGACTTGGTATCTTTTTCCATTACCCTATACATTATTTCAGTTGAAATAAGCATCCAATTCCCTCTTGTTTGCCTCAGTGGAACCTACTCATTTCCAGGCAGCACATTCCACACTTTAATGACATGGATGCTATGTGAAAATGCTTTTTCTCATCTCACATTTGCTTCATTTACATAACACTTTAAAACTGTGCTGTCTGGTTCTTAACCCATTTGCGAGTGGGAACAGTTACTCCCCATCCACTCTGTCTCGACCCATCATATTTGGAAAACTTCTCTCAAATCTCCCCTGTCTCTTCACCTTAGTTTTGACCCTAGTTTTCCCCCTGATTCCCATGGACTTTGAGATACTGTATCGAATATTAAGAAATCGAAAATTGTAAGAAATAAGCACAAAACCTGGAAATTTAAACCTCAAAGAATGTCAGCGAATTCTACATCTAACGTTGCTTCTTCATGTTTTAAAGAGAACTTAAGCAGGATTAAACTGTGCTGTCTCATGAACTACTGGAAAATTACTCAAATGAATTTGGCGAAGTGAAAATATTTTTGAATCAATTTTAGCACCTTAATTATTGCTGAAAAGTGAGATATTTTGTCAAAACTTTTTAACTTGTGCTCATGAGGACAAATGCAAGAATTGCTAAATTTCATCCAATCACAGTTTACTCTCCAGTGAAAAGGATTCTGGTCGGTTGGCAAGTCTACTCTCATTGGTCAAGGCACTACTCTTAGATTCAAATATTCAAATGAGCATCTTGTATAAACCACGTTTTCTGGACCCGAAGACAGAATCTGCCTTTAAATATTTAATCCACTGACTGCAATGCGCATGATTCCAATTACTTTTTACAGAAAGTTTACAATCCAATTTCTGAAGTCAGCGTAGAAATTTCTGTTATGTTTTCATTGACTTTTGTGCATCTGTAAAAAAACTGAATCTTGGTTTCTTGTTGCAGGGAAAACCTCCAGCGACTGCTGGAGGACAAGAGCTTCAAAGAAGAAGTCATTCACTTTAGTATTGCAGAAGAAACGACCATCGTATCAGCCGCACACAGACCTGAGCTCATCCCAATTATCATGAGGTAGGAGTAGCAGAGCTTGTAACTTCTGTAAATGATCACAAATAGTACAGCATCGAACAAGTACAAAGTGAAGACTGCGGAGTTGAGAGTACGGTGCTGGAAAAGCACAGCAGATCAGGCAGCATCTGAGGAGCAGGAGAATCGACGTTTCGGGCAAGAGCCCTTCATCAGGAAGGGCTCCTCCTTGGATGCTGCCTGACTTGCTGTACTTTTCCAGCACCACACACTCAGCATAGAACAAGTGTTAGCGTAATGCTGAGTGAAGGAGAGAGAGGGAAATGGATATTGTGGGCTGTCAAAAGGTTGCTAAGCTTGACTAAGCCAAATTAATTGGGCTATGCTGCTGGACTACGAGTGGGGAAATAGATTCACCAGTGTTCCCATTCTTAAAGGTAGCTCATTGACAGCCTGTTCAACATTGCTCTGTGTGTATGCTAAGTGGTCAGTCAGCTGCTGTTAGTGCTCGGTATAAGTGCCCCTTGACATACTCGATAATTGATTTTGTTGCCTAATGAAATATTGGCAGGACAATGGGGAGAACTGACCTCTCTATTTCAAAATAGTGCCGTGGAATCTTTTAGATTTGTCTATGGGACTTCAATTTGGTGCCTTATCCAAGTAAATGGCATCTCTGACAGTGCAGCACTCCCTCAGTTCTACATCAGTGTAAAATTTCCATAGTCACACCAGATCATAGGTTTGTTCTGTCGGTGGAGAGAGACAACTGATGGTGGTTTAATCTGAGGGTCACCACATTTCAGATTACAGTAGAGGGCAGTCCGTCATAGTAACGTCTCCTGGTGTGGGAGGTGAGCCCACACTGTCAGTGTCACTTTGCATTGTAAACTGGCTGACCAGGCAACTGGAGTAAGTTAATGAGCGCACTGGCTGAGGGGACAGTATCATACAGTCATACAGCAGAGAAATAGGCCACGTTTCACAAACTAAACTAGTCCCATTTAGCTGCGTTTGGCCCATATCCCTCTAAACCTTTCCTATTTATGTAATTCTCCAAATGATTATTAAATGTTGTAACTACATCTGCATGTGGCACCCACATTCCTGTGCTCAAAAGGTACTTGTCAAATTTCGGATTTGGCCAGCAGGTGTAAAGATGAGTGCAGGCAGACCTGGGGATCTTTGGAACTGCCTGGTTTATCTGCTTCCAAAGATAAAGGTTTCAGATGCAGATGAGAAGAGATTGGGAACACAACTGGATAGTTATCACCTGAGCAGGAAGTTGGCGACTTTGTTATTGTAGCAGAGGCAAAGATTTTGTAGGAAATGTGGATGTTGTCATCTTGAGGGAGTTTGTTTGATACACAGAGGTGGATGACCTGATTAGAGTTGAGCTTTCAATTAGTTGCTATTTCCTGATTAAAAGTTGTTGCTATGTTCAAAAACTCCAAAAGAAAGTTAAAATTCTTCTTTTTAAAATTCCCATTCCTTTTGTTTTTAAGGATTCTTTATGGACGCATGAGGAGCAAAACAGGGAGCAAAACCCAAGGCCGAGCAGCAGCAGGGACCCGCATGGTCATTGTTCTAAATTTCCTGGCTGGCTCATTATCTGAGGAGATACACCTCTTCCTGGATCTGCTCCTTGAACCAGTACACCATTTTACTCAGGGTATGCACAGGGGAGACTCTGCAACACTTATTGTTTACTCTCCCTGCCTCTGTACTCACTTAGGATCCGTTGTCATTGCACAACTTTCTCCAGCAGTAATGGATGGTCTTTAGCCTGAAAGGTTACTCATCTTTATCTCTCTCTTGTGACCTATTGAATGCTTCCATTATCTTTAGTTTACATTAGTGAGTTCCAACAGCCTCAGTACTTTGCTTTAGTTGTGCTGCTCCTATTGCCAAGTATACAAGGAAGTCTTCAGTCTTCATTCCTGTTGTATAAAGGGAATATAGTATGCATGTGTTTTAATTATTTCAATCACAGGCTTTGCAAAACAAATTTAGGATTTCCAATTTAAAACCATAAAAGCTGATATGTGTTGCCTTCTTATCTTTTATTTTCTCTTTCTCATATATCAAAATCATGATAACATCAGGTAATTGCACTGATAATTATCTAGTGATCTGCTGTGAAGTTTGTGTTATCTTGTTAGGTATGGACAGCTTAAGCTTTAAAGGTAACATCCCATCAGACAAATAGTTAGTGGTGGCTTATCTCTGCTGATGACAATCCTACTTCCCCTTCTCCCCATCAATCCCAAACAAATCGCAATGCCCTGCTTTCAAACAAAACCACGTGTCAATCCTAGACTTTTCCCAGTATCCCTTTCTCTCTCTTTTCTGATGTTTGTCCACATCTTTGTGGGAGGCACAAAGTGTCTTGTTCATAAATAATAAAGTCTCTGATTTATTGGTTAAAAGCCACTCATTAAAGCAACTGGTGAGGGAAAATTGCTTCAGGCTTTGGGTATATTTTTAAACTCCAGAGAAAAGGTCATCCCCTCCACTTCCAGTGATCCAAACTCTTCTGGCTACATTTTCAACCACAAACCATTTAGCTACCTGGGAGCCAATCATGTAGTTGGTGGCAGGCAGAAAGCCTTTGTCATCAACAACTAGTCATCAATTCACAGACCAATAGCTATTTATTGCTGGATGAATCCCACGTTTGAAAGGTCTTACAATAAGTGCTCATAGCCTATGTTTAAGGAGCGCCATAATCCTTAATTTTTAAAACAGTCTTTTTAGCCATTTCAGTCCACAATCAAAAATAAAGAAAAATAAATAGTTACAGTCTTTACACAATCCCAGACTAGTGCCCTGCACTCTCCCAATAGCCTTAGGTCAGTCTGATTTTAAATTCACTGTTCTGACGGCCCTCCACTCTTTGGATTGAAATTGAATGTTGGATTGTGGGTGCCACATGGACTGCAGTATTTCTTTACTTTCCCTTTCACATGGTGTAGAACTGAAGCAAAGGAAGCCAGACTGGACGAAGATACCAGGCTTCCTTCACTAGCTGATGTTTGTGAGCCAGGAAAATTTTGAATGGACGTGAAAGCCTTTGTTATTAAATCTGGCTACAGCCACAAAGTGCCATTTTGATTAAATTTGTTGCCCTGATGGGACTGGAACTTGTGACCTTTAGATTTCAAGTTGAATGTTTTTTATATTGAGTTTGAGTTGTGTGAAAGCACTGTAGCAGCATTAAAGCTATAACTTGCCTTAGGCTTTAGCTGTATTGTGTTGTCCACTCTCCCTGGACAGTTTGGATTGTAATGTTCAACGACAGGCTCAAAGATTGACATGTTTGCAAGAGAGGGCAATCTAAAAATGTGAAAACTAAAGCAAGATGCTGAAATCTCAAATTAGATGAAAATACTGAAAGAACTCAAACAGGTAATACAGATGTACAGCATGGAAACAGACCCTTTCGTCCAACTCGTCCATGCCAACCAGATATCCTAAGTTAATCTTGTCTCATTTGGCCCATATTTTTCTAAACCCTTCCTGTTCACATACCTATCCAGATGCTGTTTACATGTCATAATTGAAGCAGCCTCCACCACTTCCTCTGGCAGCTCATTCCATGCACGTACAACCCTCTGTGTGAAAGAGTTGTCCATTAGGTCCCTTTTAAATCTTTCTTCTCTCACCTGAAACCTATGCCCTTTAGTTTTGGGCTCCCCTACCTTTGGGAAAAGACCTTGGTTATTCATTCTGTCCATGCCCCACATGATTTTATGAACTTCAAAGGAGACAAATCTAGTAGTTGTTTCAGGTCAATTATGTTTTGTACTTATTTACTTAAAAACACTGTTGTGTGACCTCAGGAGAAAAAGTGATGGGGTATCTTGAGCTTGGGGACAAAAGTGAGGATGGCAGATGCTGAAGATCAGAGTCAAGATCAGAGTGGTGCTGGAAAAGCACAGTATGTCAGGCAGCATCCGAGGAGCAGGAAAATCCACATTTCAGGCAAAAGCCCTTCATCAGAAATTAGGCAGGGAGCATCCGGGTTGGAGAGGTAAATGGGAGGGGGTGGGGCTGGGGGGAAGGTAGCTAAGAATACAATAGGTGGATGAAGATGTTTGGAGTTTGTTTTGTTGGTATGAGTAATCATTTTATCAATCTTGTTTCAGGATCCTGTCTATGTGCAGTGTTACAGTCAGTAAAGACTTTGGATATGTCAAAGATTTTACCCCTAGGACGTCAGCACGGTCTACTGAACGGCATTGATGTGGTGATGAAAAAGCTGGGCCATCTAATCCAAGACTATCTGCCGAAACTGCTCCAGATCACCTTGTGCATGTGTGCGTCAGTGTCTCATATTCTTCAGCAACGAGACCAGGTAGGTGTAACTGCGAGGTTAATGTACTCTAACCTGAGTCAGAAAATGTGTGTGTAATCCAGGCTGACATTCCAGTACAGTGCAGAGGAAGTGCTGCATTATCAGATGGTGCTAATTCTCCAATAAGACAATAAACACAGCTGCACAATAGTCAAAGACAACATTCCTGCTGTTTTCTGGCTAATAGTTATTGCTCAACCACAATCACAGTAGTTGTTATTATTTTCCCAAATCATTAATTGTCACATTGCTGTTTGTAGAATTTTGCTGTCTAGAATTTCCCATGTTTCCTACATTACAAACAGTGACCGCACTGTTTTTCATTGGCTGTTGGATGTCCAGAAGGTGTGAAGTAAAGGAAATTCCTTTTCAGGTCACCAAAAATTGAGACAACTGTTCCTAAAGTAGGTTAGTCTCCCTTCCCTCACATTCTGCTAATTTCCACACCGAGACTGAAATTTCTTCTGGCATATTTAGTGGTTTCAGACTTGTCATGATGTTCTTGTCTGCTGTGAGTCGGGTACTGGCTGAACTCTGTCTCTGGTTACTTGGCATTAAACTAAAGCTCAGGATTAGCATTGCAGGTGTATGCAACAACCAACTGCTGGGTGAATCCTGAGAAGGAGGACTTCTGTGAGGATTATGGAGTAGAGAGAGAGGAGTCGTGGGGATAACTTGATAGCCACAATAGGTAAATTGAACTCTGTCCCGCTTAGCATGGTGACAGTGCCACACCAACACGATGGAGGATATTCTCAATGTGAAGGTGGGACTTTGTCTTCACAAGGATTGTGCAGTAGTCACTCTTACTGATACTGTCATGAATAGATGCATCTGCAGCTGACAGATTGGTGAGGATGAGGTCAGGTGTGTTTTTCCATCTTGTTGGTTCCCTCACCACCTTCCATAGACCCAGTCTAGCAGCATTATTCTTTACACCCTGATCAGTTCGATCAGTAGGGCTGCTGCCAAGCTACTGTTGGTGGTAGACATTGAAATTCCACACCCAGAGCACGTTTTGCACCCTTGACACCCTCAGCGCTTTCTCTAAGTGTTGTTCAACATGGAGGAAGATTGATTCTTCAGCTGAGGGTTGATAATATATGGTAACCAGCAGGAGATTTCCTTGCCCGGGTTTAACTTGCAGCCCTGAGACTTCCTGGGGCCCAGAGTCAATATTGAGGACTCCCAAGGCAATTCCCTTCCAACTGCACCCCACTGTGCTACCACCTCTGCTGGGCCTGTCCTTCTGATAGGACAGGTCATATCCACTGATCGTGTTTTCTGGGATATTGTCTTACTGAACCACTCAAGATTCTGAGGGTTTTTTAAACATTCATTTATTTGTGGGGTACAGGTGTTGCTGGCTGCGCCAACATTTATTCCCTACCCCTAACTGCCATTAAGATAGAGGTAAGCTGTCACTTTGAATCAGTGCAATCCCTGTGCTGTTGTTAGACCCACACTGTAACATGGTGGCTCAGTGGTTAGCACTGCTGCCTCACAGCGCCATGGATCCGGGTTCGATTCCCGCCTTGGGCGACTGTCTGTTCCTCCTGCTCAGCGTTTTCATTCCTTTCATAAATCACCCAGATTCGATTGACCTCACAGTTTACTGTGGCAGAATAGGAGCATAGGTCTGCTGTGGCTCAGAGGGTAGCGTTCTCGCCTCTGACTGAGAGGGCTTGAGTCTTGCTTCAGAGACTTGAGGGCAGAAATTGGAGGTGACCAGAGCTGTACTGAGAGAGTACTGCACCATCAGAAGTATGTCTTCTAGGTGACCTATCAAAACGGGATCTTGTCTGTCCTTGCAACCAGTGAAAAATCATGTGGCATTGCTTTGAAGAGCAGCAGTGGAGGTACTCCAGTATCCTGGCCAACACTTCTCCCCTCAGTCAGCATCCCAAAACCAATGCTCTGACGTTATCTTGCAGCTGTTAGTGGACTCTCACCGGGTAGAAGTTGGCTGCCACATTGTCTAAATTCAACCAAGGTGATGCTTTTAAGATACTTTAAAACACTTTGGAGTATTGTGAAAGGCATTATATAAACAAAGTCCTTGTCTTTTCATTTTCTCTTGGCATCTCTTCAGGAACAGAAGTATGGTACTGCTGAACCCTTTGTTTGTGATGTGGAATATTGGTCAGAACTGGCAAGTGTTACAATTAAGGATTTACATTGTTTTTGTTTGCCTTTTCTTGTTTTCAGATCCAACCGCGGTGCATAAACCAGCTAAAATATTTGAGACGTCTGGGAATAAATCAGATTGCTACTTTCTTTAATGACTTTGAGTCCTACGCTTTCACAGCAGAAGAGATTGACGCATTGTTTCACGGTGTTGTGTGGCCACAGGTAACAGTCTCTCCATTGCTCTCTGCTTTCACCCTGCCCATTCACACCAAAGGCATGCCAATGTGACCCTTAAAAGTTTTGGTTAGTGTTTTACAAAGAGACCGGTCACTTTTCGACTGTCCAATTGTTTTTGCCTTTACTCTGTCACGGCATGTCAGTGTTGCTGGCATGGCCAGTATTTATTGTCCATTATAAGTATCTATGTGCTGATTGGCTCTCTTGGATGTTTCAGGGAGCAGTTACACTGCTGTGGGTGTGGAGTCATATGTGGACCAGACCAGTGAGGATGGCAGATTTCTTTCCCTGTAGGGCATTTGTGAACCAGATGGGTTTCTGTGACAGTCAGGACTAGCTTTATCATCCAAAGTGAACTTCAGTCCAAAACATGCTGGCACAGGAATCTGAGCCTGTGTCCCCAGAGCATTAGTCTGGGCCTCTGGATCAATAGTTGAGTGACACATGCCTCAGTGGTTAGCACTGCCGCCTTAGAGCTCCAGTGACCAGGTTCAATTCCACCCTCAGATGACTCTGTATGTAGTTTGCACATTCTCCCCATGTTTGCATGGGTTTCCTCCCACAGTCCAAAGATATGCAGGTTTGGTGGATTGGCCGTGGTAAATTGCTCATTGTATCTCGGGATATGTATGTTAGGAGGATTAGTCACGGGATTTGCAGGATTACAGGGATAGTTTGGGGAGGCTGGTTGTGGGTGGGATGTCCTTCAGAAGGTCAGTGTGGACTCAAGGGAGCGAATGGCCTGTTTCCACACTTTAAGGATTCTGTGACGTCACTATATCGCCAACTCTGTAACTGTCCTGATGCATTGTCTGTTTTCACCTTCACCTTGTCTGATCTGCAGATCGGGAGACTCGCTTCTGAAGGGCAGTATGCGCCAACCCCTCTCCTGAAACTGATTCATATCTGGAGCAAGAATTCCAGGTGAGGAACACTTCAAAAACTTTCTGAACTTTGTTCATTGGGCTGCTTTGCATCGGTTTACATTGTGGACTGAACAAATCTTAGGAGTTCCGATATGATACTAAAATACCTCAAAATTTGCAAGGGAACAATGTGGCTCAAGTTATACTTGCTAGTTATTTGACACTGTTGTGTGATAGCTCCTCATCATTGGGTATTCCTGTTTGTTGCTGACAACTGAATCTGGAATCTGTGGGTACTGCCAACTCCTATTGTAAATGGAATGTCTGATTTTAAAATCAGCTCATCTGGAGTTTAATTAGGGCATTGCTCCTGATCAGCAACTAATGACCTATCCTCAATGGAGGCCTCTCCTGCTTAGTAACTAACTGATGACAATATTTGTTGGTAACTAACTGTCACATCAAAGCCTGTTCTCAGTATAGGAATTCATACAGAAACATAAGACTTTGCAGTAGCAGTCGGACAGTCAGGGTTTCGAACCTGTCCCACAATTCAGTAAGATCACGACTGAGCTGGTTGTGGCCTCGACTCTAATGTCCTGTCTGTACATCTACTCTCAGATTCCTAGTACTTTGAATGTTGTATTCTATTTTATTGTAATTGGGCTGGCAGCTCCCCCAGCTGGTGTGCTGGCTACACTGCGCTGTGTAGTTTAATAGCCTTGCTCTATGCGTATTTTCCAGATTCTTCCCACTCCTTGCAAAACAGCTTCCTGATCACCCACAGTTGGATGTTCTGACCAACGTCTTTGCCTTGCTGTCATCTAAGAGGATCGCAGAACCTACGGCGGTGGTTGTCATGGATATCGTTGACAGCCTGTTGAGCATGCCTGACTTCTCACCAACAGCACAAGCAAGCGTCCTGACTGTGAACGACACAGCCTTTCTAGAACCTTCCACCATTGCAGGAGGTACTACAACTCCCGTTTGTTGTGTTGTCATGTTTTATTGTAGAGGTTTGCGTTACTGGGGTTAATCATCCAGAAAGCACAAGCTCAAATCCTGCCATTGGAGTTTGATTTAAAAACTTGAAGGGAACTCAGGAAGCTGAAATTTGGTTTCAGTAACAGTAATTATAAAGTTATTGTGTTCTCATGTAACCCACACTGGTTCACTAATGTCCTTTTTATGAAAGGAAGTCTGCTGTCCAGTTCCACACCAATATGATCGATTCTGAAATGCTGTCTGAGTCAAGCCACTCTGTAAAGTCAAACACACTGTCAGGGGCACAAGAAAACACCCCCACCCCTCGTCACTCCTCTGGATAACTTGGGAGGAATTTAAATGTTATTAACCCTTAGTTCCCTTATTCCCATCTTCTGAAATGATTCAAAATGAAAAGCTTTAGTGGCAAGAGTGGTAATGCTATACCCTGTGAACAGCCGAAATTTGAACAATAGCGCAAACAGCATCGTTGTACCCTAGGCAGGAGAGCAATCTCTAGGTTACTACACCCTGGTCATGCCCCAGGTATTGTTGTGTCAGTCAGTGTGAGGGACAGATGAAGGACCCTCTTCCAGGCTCCATGTGCAGGCTGGGTTCAAACCTCCTCTGGCCAAGGGGAGGGAATTAAACACTTTGTCTTTCCATGGAATTGCTTATGTTTCCTTTTCAAGCATCATTGCCAATGAAGGCTGAGTCAACCTAATCACTTCATGTGCCTTGACTTGACTGACCCAATTATAAAATATACGAGTTACTGATTTGTCCATCAGACCCATGTCCACCTCTCCGGATTTCCCACACTTGGCCACCATCAGCTTGTAAACTTGTTCGTGCTGATAGCTAGCCAGAGCAAGTGGCCCCAGCAGTCTGTTTGGTCATCTTGGCTATGTCTATATCTGAGCCTCTAAGATCCCACTCTGGTGGTGATAATCTCTTAGCTCTCACGCAGCAAGCTGCTGGTTTACAAACCTGTTTAGATTTCTCCTGAAGGTTTCCTTCAGTCACTGTTGTACAGCACGGAAACAAACCCTTCAGTCCAACCAGTCCATGCTGACCATGATCCCAGTCGTTGAGTTCCTCTGGGCCAACAAATACTTGACCAGACTGGGCTCAGACCAAGTATGTCACCTCTTAGCAAGCTTTTACCCAGAGCATCGTGCAAGTAGGATTAAAAAATGATACTTCAGTATAAGCAACATTGTATCACAACTATGAAAGCACTAATTTACAATTGATTAGTGCTTAAGTTAGTTTTTTGTTAATGCTTTCTAACGGTTGTTTGCTCATGTGAGAGAATCGACAATTAGTGGTCACTGTTTAAAAACAAATGGTCACCCATTTTAGACTGAGATGAGAATTTCTTTTAAAATCTCGCAGAGGGTCATGAATTCCCTTCCTCAAAGGGCAGTGGAAGAAGAGTCCCTTAATATTTTTAAGGCAGAGGTGCATAGATTCTCAAGAAATAATGGGGTGGAAAGTTACTGAATGGCAGGAACATGAATTAATTAGATGAACCCTGACCTAATCGAGTTTCAGAACAAGCTCGAGGTCACGTGACTTATTCCTGCTCCTAATTTGTATATTTGAATGTAAGTTTGTAATTAGCAAGAAAACTTAACGTTGCACTTTTCCAAATTCCATTGAAGTTGACATCACCTGATTGTGTTTAAGTGTTTCATTGAATTCCATTCACGGAGTTCAGAATGTAAGAAACTGGAGCTAGATCGGGGCCTGGCAGCTCTGTTCCACTGTTGAGCCAGATCACAACTGATCTCCCTAAACTCCACATTCTCACCTGATCTCTGTCAAGGGCAGGAAGAAGCCTGTGTCCAGTTCTCCAGATGTGTTTTCCCTTTCTAATTGATTCAACCTCACTATGTTGTGTGTCAGATAACTGAAAGTTTGGGCAGGAGATGTCTAAGAAGTCTTGTTGTTTTTACAAAGACCGTTCAAGATAAAGGAACAGGTTCTGTCAGAGAATGTGGCATGGTAATGAACCCCCCCCCCCAACTTTCTGTAATGGCCATCACAACCTGAGGACACCCCACAGTATCTATATGAAATCGAATATTTATGAAGAGTGATCACTGTTGTAATATTGGGAAACACAGGAGCCAATCTTACAAACAACACAGAAGTGGCTGATCTTCACACCCAACCCCTACTCCTGCCCCATTGTCACTTGTAACTCTATTTTTTTACTGATAAAGATTGCTTTATAAATCAGGTGTCCCACTGTCTCCCTTCATGTTAGAGTCGAGAGTGTGGTGCTGGGAAAGCACAGCAAGACAGGCAGCATCTGAGGAGCAGGAGTATCGACGTTTTGGGAAAGAGCCCTTTATCGGGAATGAGCCTCATTTCTGACAAAGGGCTTATCCCCGTAATGTTGACTGTCCTGCTCCTTGGATGCTGCCTGACCTGCTGTGCTTTTCCAGCACCACATTCTTTACTTTGATCTCCAGGCACCTGCAGTACTCACTTTCTCCTTCATATTAGAGCCTATTAACTTAAATATCCTCCCACTATTTGTCATAGAATCGGCAAGCATGGGGATATGTCTTATTCTGCCTCATATTTCCACCATCCTGCGGCATCTTAACAAAGCTGTTGGAAATACAGAACGAATGAAGAAGAAAAAATTCCAAACACAAGTCAGTAAAGATTTGAGCATCCTTTCGAGGTACAGTTTTCTGTCTCATTTACCCTTTCGTACATTACAAATTATTACACTTCCATTTCCTACAAGAAACTAATTCTTGGGAGAGCCATGGACCTGACCAGCATTTATTGCTCACCTTTAAGTTTTTTTTAGATTAGATTCCCTACAGTGTGGAAACAGGCCCTTTGGCCCAACATGTCCACACCAACCCTCCAAAGAGTAACCCACCCAGACCCATTTCCCTTTGACTAATGCACCTAACACTATGGGTAATTTAGCATGGTCAGTTCACCTGACATGTACATCTTTGGATGTGGGAGGAAACCGGAGCACTTGGAGGAAACCCACGCAGACACGGGGAGAACGTGCAAACTCAACACAGACAGTCGCCCGCGGCTGAAATCGAACCTGGGACTCTGGTGCTGTGAGGCAGCAATGCTAACCACTGAGCCACCGGTTGAGAAGGTGATAGTGAACTGCTGCGGTCTGTTTGGTGTCAGTAGATCCACAATGCTGTTAGGGTGGAAGTTCCCAAACCCAGTGACACCGATGATGTATTTCCAAGTCAGGGTGATGTACGCCTTGATGGGGAACTTGCTGATGCTGGTGTTTCCATGTATCTGCTGCCCAAATCCTTCCGAGTGGTAAAGATTGCAGATTCAGAAGGTACAGTGTTGGTGAATTTCTGAAGTGCATCTTGTAGATGGGCCGTTCCCCTCTCCAATCATGAGCTCAAGGCTACTTGTCTTCCTCATGCTTCTCTGACAGACATCAGCAAACTTCACACAGACCAGGAGTCAAATTGAGGAGCTTTTGGCTGTGAGACTCTCACACTGAAGACAAACTGCTGTCTGCACCCCAAGGTGAGGGCAGTGTGTCTGTGCACTTGCTCTGCCTGCACACTGCTGCTTTTGTGCATCACCAATTTTATCTCATTGCACTTGAGGCACTGATTGATTTCCAGGGGAATTAATCCGAACATTGAGCTAATTTGCCCCAAAGTAATTCCTCAGTGAATTTTCTAAATTACATTCCTAAATTATTTTCATAAATGGTGTGAGTAGTCCATTTTGTGAAATTACATTGTGTGTTGTGTTGAATTCAAAAATCTTTGATAAAATGGGCATATATGGTTAAAAAAAACTCATCAGGTCTTGGAGCATCTGTGGAGAGAGAACGTTTTGAGTTGATTATGATTCTGTTTTGAAAGATCTCTCTCCACAGATGCTATGTTCACTTTGTTTCTCACTTCATAGATGCTATTGGATCTAGTGAGTTTCTCCAGCACGTGACTGTTTTTATTTCACATCTCCAGCATTTTGCTTTCATTTTAGAAATCCTAAACTTTTTTATAAACCTGTGTAAAAAACCTTGATAAATATGCAGTTTCGTGGAGTAAAGTTTTCCACAACATTTCTATCTGTTGGTTGCTTTCCAGGATAAGTCAGTTTGTACAGGATAAGGAACAGAGCACTGTTTTGATCAATCTCCTGATGCCCTATCTCTTTAAGCCAAACACACCACAGGTAAATGGTGTGTGTGTGTGTGTGTGTGTGTGTGTGTGCGCGCGCGCGCGCGCGCTTGCATCTGGCATTTTTCTTAGATTAGATTAGATTACATTACAGTGTGGAAACAGGCCCTTCGGCCCAACAAGTCCATACTGACCCGCCGAAGCGCAACCCACCCATGCCCCTACATTTACCCCTTACCTAACATTACGGGCAATTTAGCATGGCCAATTCACCTGACCTGCACATCTTTGGACTGTGGGAGGAAACCGGAGCACCCGGAGGAAACCCACGCAGACACGGGGAGAATGTGCAAACTCCATACAGTCAGTCGCCTGAGGCAGGAATTGAACCCCGGTCTCAGGCGCTGTGAGGCAGCAGTGCTAACCACTGAGCCACCGAATGTTAATATAGGGGTCACTGGAGATTAAGGAGGCAACACTTTTGATGTGGTGTATTGTCAAAGCCTACCGGAAAGGACATGAAGACAACCAGATAGACTATGAAAGAGACTTAGAATTGCCTTTCTGTTCAGGATCTTTAATGACTGTGTAACAGCAGCGCTGAGGATTCGGAGGAGGTTGTGCACTTCCAAGGGACTTGGAACAAGTCCCTTAATTAGAACATAGAACATAGAACATAGAAAAATACAGTGCAGTACAGGCCCTTTGGCCCTCGATGTTGCGCCAATCCAAGCCCACCTAACCTACACTAGCCCACTATCCTCCATATGTCTATCCAAAGCCCGTTTAAATGCCCATAAAGAGGGAGAGTCCATCACTGCTACTGGCAGGGCATTCCATGAACTCACGACTCGCTGAGTAAAGAATCTACCCCATCTGTCCTATACCTACCACCCCTTAATTTAAAGCTATGCCCCCTCGTAATAGCTGACTCCATACGTGGAAAAAGGTTCTCATGGTCAACCCTATCTAAACCCCTAATCATCTTGTACACCTCTACCAAGTCACCCCTAAACCTTCTTTTCCCCAATGAAAACAGCCCCAAGTGCCTCAGCCTTTCCTCATACAATCTTCCTACCATACCAGGCAACATCCTGGTAAACCACCTCTGCACCCGTTCCAGTGCCTCCACATCCTTCCAATAGTATGGCGACCAAAACTGCACACAATATTCCAGATGCACCCGCACCAGAGTCT
The DNA here is from genome assembly GCF_004010195.1 of Chiloscyllium plagiosum. Lineage (NCBI taxonomy): Eukaryota > Metazoa > Chordata > Chondrichthyes > Orectolobiformes > Hemiscylliidae > Chiloscyllium > Chiloscyllium plagiosum. Next base: position 49,678,287 of record NC_057728.1, read on the forward strand.
TATACAACTGCAACATGACCGCAGCGCTCCGGAACTCAATTCCTCTACCAATAAAAGCCAGTACGCCATATGCCTTCCTCACCCCACTATTTACCTGGGTGGCAACTTTCAGAGATCTGTGTACATGGACACCAAGATCCCTCTGCTCATCCACACTACCAAGTATCCGACCATTAGCCCAGTACCCCATCTTTTGCCTACATGTCAGTATGGTCAGGAGATACAGCTTTAATGTGATTGGAAAATGAGCCAAAGGAAAGATGAGTATTGAAAAAATAAATAGGGCTTTAAGTTAAAATGATCAGGAATGGACAGCCTTAGAAGACAGTGGAAGCAAATTCAGCAATGACTTTCAACAGAGAGTTCGATAAACACTTGAAAAGAAAAGATTTCCAACAGCAGTGGGAAGAGAGCAAGGAGGTGGGGCAACTTTGATAGCTCTTGGTGGGTTGAATGGCATCTGATTGTGTTTGATTCTCTGAATTGGTGGCGCGATTTGTAACTGAAAAATGTGTTGCTGGAAAAGCGCAGCAGGTCAGGCAGCATCCAAGGAGCAGATTTGTAACTGGTTTGGAATGGATAGGATTTCTGTAACCAGTTATTGATAAATGGGGCCAGTCTCCCAGACAACCAGATAGTGTTAGCTGGAAGCTTTTGTACCATTGCATTGGCAAGCATTTGGTTCTGATTTCTTACATTGGACCAGCTACTGGTGATAAATATTTTCATTGTGATATCTGGCTGAGAACCATCAGCTCCAGGTGATTGACCAGGGGAATGGGGTACAGTAAAATGTGAGTTGTATGTCACAAACCTCCTCATGGAGTAGAAAAATATAGAGTCTCATCATTTTCTGCACTTCCCAAAGGATACTGAGATTGACATCCTGAAAACCATTCAGAACCTCCTGCAGCACTGCTCTGAGCCCGCCACGTTCATCAAGCCACTGGCTGCCCTTTTCTCTGTCATTCAAAACAGGCTGTCTCGGCAGACCCTCTGCTCCATCTTCCAGGTATAGTTACACAACAACTAAGTAATGGATCTGGATGATTGTTTGTTTTTCAAAGTTGTTTCTCCATTGCTTCAGAAAAGTTGACTTTGTGTTGTTTTGCTTTTCTAACCTTGTCTATATTCCGAACTGCTTAGGTATCAGTTATGTCTTGGAGGGTATGCCCTCCTTGAGGTCAAAGACCATGGCTCAAGTTCCCCTCTAGACACTTGAGCACTAAATCCAGGTTAACTCTGCATTGCTGAGGGAGAGCTGCACAGTCAGAAATACTGCCTCTTTCAGATGAGGTGTTAAACTAGGACCCAGGCTGTTTGCTTGGGTGCATGTAGAAGATCCCATGGTCACTATCCCGAAGAAAAGTAGGTAGATGTGCTGGCCAATAATGATCAGTCAACAGTTGTCACTTTTCGAAAACAAAACGCTCTTTATCTAGTGATATTGAATTGCTGTTTATGGGATCTTACTGTGTCAAAAACTAGCTGCATCTTTTTTCTTAAATGTCACTCACTCTCTCCTCTTGCCTTCTCCCCCTCTCTGTCTCTTCCTCATTGTAATTACTCAATGGTTTTGTCAGACAGCTTTGTGTATTATGTTCTTTCTCCTCTCCTGCTCAGAGTAAACAATACTGCTTCCTGTTAAGGTAATAACATTCACGTAGGGAGGAAATCCATGGGCAGAGCTCTGAGCCGATGTTGGGTCTAGGCTGTGCAGCTGCTTTCAGGTTGTCAGTGCTGTTTGATCACTCAGTGGTAACAGTTCACCTGCTCGTGAAACTAGGTACGCAATTCCAATTAATGCGGAAATTGAAATGGATTAGGTTTGATGTTGTTATGTTGAGTAATAAAGAATGAACAGATTAAAGAATCACCATTCATACTGCAAAGGAGAAAACAACTGTGGATGTTAGACATCTGAAGCAAAAGCAGAATTAGCTGGAGATGCTCAACAGGTCTGACAGTATCTGTTCTGGACTCAAATGTAGACTGCTTTCCCTCACAGATGCTTCCTAACCACTCATTTTCCCGCTTGGTAAATTAGTTATTTCTGGATGAGGTATACAAAAGTCTGAAGCTGAAACCCCGATATTATTGAGATTAGACAATTGCCAGTTACCCTTTGCAGTGGAGTCCCCAGGCATTTGTTGTCCACAGTGTCCCAGGAGTGGCTCAGGGGCTGTGATGTTGCAGTCTGTGCTCTCGATCTGATGTGGGAGTGCGATTGGCGTGTGTCAGGCCTCCAGCTCCATTTTGTTCAGGACCCGGCTTGCTAAACGGGAAGGGAAACAACTTCACTTTGGTGTTGATAATGAAACCACAGAAATGTTTTGGCGCAGAAGGAGACCCACTTGGCTCATCTTGTCTGCACCATCTCTTCAAAACTGGCATCATTAGCTCATGCCAATCTCCTGCTTTTTTTCCATAACCTTGCGCATTGATTCTATCCGAAACACCATCCACTCTCTCCTTTTCCTCACAAGTACAGTCAGTTCTCCTATGACGCGACGGTTGCATTCCTGTGCTTTAGAAACAGTGCTTAAAGTGTTGGCATTGTAATCACATTACAGCCAACACACGTTTTGAAAGTTCACACTTTAGAAACAGCGTCCCTAATTCATCAATTGTGTTACATTGAATTTATGTTGACAAAATTTGGGTTATAGCTGAAAATGTGTTGCTGGAAAAGCGCAGCAGGTCAGGCAGCATCCAGGGAACAGGAGAATCGACGTTTCGGGCATAAGCCCTTCTTCAGGAATGAGGAAAGTTTGTCTGTCTGGGTTTCCTCATTCTTGAAGAAGGGCTTATGCCCGAAACGTGGATTCTCCTGTTCCCTGGATGCTGCCTGACCTGCTGCGCTTTTCCAGCAACACATTTTCAGCTCTGATCTCCAGCATCTGCAGACCTCACTTTCTCCTCAAATGTGGGTTATAGCAGAACGACCTGTAGTTGCAAGTCAGGATACTGTGTGGCTTGGAGGTAGGCATACAGGTGGCATTCCCATGCATCTGCTGCCTGTGTCTTCTGAGAGAAAAAATTTCCTATCTTCTGTCTCCTAAAAGGATGATCCTTAAGAGTCTGTTTAATTCTGCACTTATCCACAAGAAGAAACATCCATTTCAATTTACCTTGTCAATGCCATTCAGGATTGTATAAACTTCAGTCAAATTATCTCTTGCTCTTCTAAACTCCAGAGAAAACAAACCCTGCCAGTCCAGTCTTTCCTCATAAGGCAACCTGCTTATTCCAGGTATCAATCTAATAATCCTCTGAACTGTCTTTGGCATGTGCATTGTAGATGGTGGACAGGCTGAGGGAGTCAGGAAATGAGTTACTTGCTCCAGGATTCTTAGCCTCTGGCCTCCTCTTGTAGCCTCTGTATTTATATAACTGGTCCCAATGGACTCAATATCTCAAGTTCCAAGATGAAAGACAGCTTAACATAGATTTGCCATACTTATTCATTAATGATGTTTGAAAGGTGTTTAGAGAGTTATTCCTGCAGTTTTTAGTACTTTGTGGCATTTATAATCTTGTTTTGCTGAATCTTGTTTTTAGTGAGTGCGCTATTTAGATGTCAGATCCAGGCTTTGGGATCTTCAGCCTGCTTATCCACAGAATTAGACCCAGGAGTAATTAGATTAGATTAGATTAGGTTCCCTATAATGTGGAAACAGGCCCTTCGGCCCAACTAGTCCACACCGACCCTCTGAAGAGTAACCCAGCCACGCCCATTTCCCTCTGACTAATGCACATAACACTACAGGCAATTTAGCATGGCCAGTTCACCTGACCTGCACATCCTTGGCCTGTGGGAGGAAACTGGAGCACCCGGAGGAAACCCAGACAGACACTGGGAGAATGTGCAAACTCCACACAAGACAGTCACCCAAGGCTGGAATCGAACCCAGGACCCTGGTGCTGTGAGGCAGCAGTGCTAACCACTGAGCTGCCCCAAAGGGGGGGAAGCACTTTCTCACTTAACGGGTAGTGGAAACTTGAGGGATCCCTCACCACCTCAAAAAAAAACTGTTGAGGTTGGAGATAAAAATGGGCAATTTTAAGCCTAAAATTTATACTTATTTGTTGAATGAGAGTATTGGGGTTAGGGAATAGAGAATGATCAAAGACGCAGACTGGTTATGATATAAAATTAAATGGCCAAATTACCTTAAAAGGCCGAATTGTCTTTTCCTCTTCCACAGCATTTCAGATTATGCTGAATCTCATTTTGCACTGAGAATTTGCCTGATTATATGTAAAATTACTAACTCTGTTGTACTTTATTTTATTTGTTTATTGCCTTTTCTTTATTTTAAACAAAGACCTTGGCTGATCTGGACAGCAGACTGGTGTACATTACAGAAATTGTCACTAAGGTAAGATGAAGTTTACCCCAAACTTTCTTCACTAGTTAGCAGAAAGCTTATGTTTCTTTATGCACACTTCCTAGTTCCAACCTAATCACTTTTTGTTTCAGTTAAATGCCTTTGATCGACAACATCTTGATGACATTGATTTTGATGAGCGCCTGTCTGCATTCCAACTTACCACTAAATGTATCCGAGAGATGGGAACATTGGATATGGAGTATCTGATTGCAGTCATGCACAACTGCTTCCATTCCATTCGGGTTAGTATAGACCCTCCCAACACACATTCACTTAGACACATTCTTCATTACACAAAGCCAGAAGCTTGAAGTTCATAAATCCGTTGAGTAAATTTATGCAATAAATTTTTCTATAACATGGAAAATGCAAAAATAACTCAGTGATGTTTAAGTTCTCATTTTCCAAGGTGTTGCCTTCCTCTGTCTTTGTAATCTCCTCCACCTCTATTACCCTCTGAGATATCTCCGTGGGCGGCACGGTGGCACAGTGGTTAGCACTGCTGCCTCATAGCGCCAGAGATCCGGGTTCAATTCCCGCCTCCGGCGACTGACTGTGTGGAGTTTGCACGTTCTCCCCGTGTCTGCGTGTGTTTCCTCCGGGTGCTCCGGTTTCCTCCCACAGTCCAAAGATGTGCAGGTCAGGTGAATTGGCCATGCTAAATTGCCTGTAGTGTTAGGTAAGGGGTAAATGTAGGGGTATGGGTGGGATGCGCTTCGGCGGGTCGGTGTGGACTTGTTGGACCGAAGGGCCTGTTTCCACACTGTAAGTAATCTAATCTAATCTAATCTGTACTCCTCCAACTCTAATCTCTTTAACCTCTGATTTATCACGGTCCATGCCTTCAGTTGCCTGAACCCCCAAACTGTGGAAATTTCCTCCTTGCACCTTGCTTTTCCCCTTAGATGATCTTTAATGCCTCCCTTTTTAACCAAGCCTTTGGTCATTTGTCTAATAACTCCTAATGTAACTCAGTGTTGAATTATGTTTGATTATGTTCCAGGGAAGTACATGGTCATGAACTGTACATGTTACAGTGCTTTGAGCAATTAAGTCACTAAACTCCATCCAATGTTCACAAAACCACCACATACTTGAGAGTTTGAGCATTAGAAATGATGTTTTTCCTCGTTTTAGCTAGCTCGTGAAGAGCAGGGAAATCTGATTGACCTGATCAGCAGTTTGAGCTGGGATTTAACGGTCAGCTGTGCTTGTCAAAAACTTTGAGCTGTTTTCTTTGCAGCCAAACTCTCCTCCATTCAAATCATCGAACATTCTCCAGACACAAAAGCCAGGAACATCAGCAACACCCTCAACTCCAATGTGCCCTATTTGTACATAAGTAAGACAGTACTAACTGGTTCTACAACAATGTGGATGACAACTATTTGCCTCTAATTTTTCTTCTAGTTGGGGGAGATGACTCTTAGTGACAGCGCGACACTTTGCTTGACTGAGATTATCCGAAGAGTGGCTTCTGTTGACTGCTCAGAGGACGAATACAAGGAAGTAATCAACCGCACTTTACTGGAGACCTTACGGAATTGTCTCAAATCAAAGATTGAGGTAAAAGATTATAAAGAGAGTAACCTAACATGAGCTTTATGGCCACAGCGTCGGATGTGTCCCATTATTCACATGAGTGATTCCTGGCCCTTGTTCCAGCATGACAGAGGAAACAGCTGCTGAATAGATTAAAATTAAATCTGAAGATACTGGAAATACCCAGTCCTGGCAGCATCTATAAATAGTGAATCTGAATTAGTGGTTCAGATTGATGGCCTTTTGTTAGATCTTGCGCCCTCATGGAAATTCACAGACCTGAGAGGTGACCTGATAGAAGTTTATAAAATAATGACAGGTTTAGATAGAATTGAAGGCAGTTGTCTTTTCCCTAGGATGAGGGATTTCAATACTAGGGGGTACATTTTTAAGAAGAGAGATTTAAAAAAGACAGAATAGGCAAATTTTTTTACACAAAGTAGTTCACATATAGGATGAACTTCCTGATGAAATAGTAGATGTTTAATTACAATGTTTAAAAGACATTTGGATGTTTACATGAACAGGAAAGGTTTGGAGGGACAGGAGCCAGGAGCAGGCTGGTGGGATTAGTTTATTTTAGGATTACATGTGGCGCAAATTGGTTGGACCGAAGGGTCTGTTTCTGGCTGTATAACTCTGAGTCTAAATGAATATTTTAAAGAAGAACTGTATCTTTATCAACTTTATTGATCCACGATTTATCGAAAGGGACATTAAGATTCTGGAGCCAAGATGAATAGACTCTGATGCATACAGCTCAGTTATTACCTAATTGAAAGGTCAGAACAAGGTCAGAAAGGGGCTGAATGACCTCCTGTACCTACATGTGTGTATTTTGACAGAATTACACCACCGTTGTGCTGAATTCACTTTGCTCCATTTTAAGCCTGCTTCCCTTGCTCCATTTCTGTTTGGTTTATTGCAGAGTGTTCAACAGGAATACACAACGCTACTTTGCTGCTTGATCCGGACATTCCCCCAAAGACCAGAATTCCAGGACCTGGTGCAGCTAACAGACCACGATCCGGATATGGACTTCTTCGAGAATATGAAGCATATACAGGTGGGTAATACAGACCATTTATTTTTATACATTCAGAAATTGGCAGTAAAATCCACCCAAGAATGGGGTCTTTATTGTGGTTGAGAATTAAATTAAATAACTGAAAATTAGCTGTGTTTTTAAATTACCTGGGCATTGAGGTTAAATAGTTGGAATGATAATGGCAATTAAAATAAATTGAGAGGTGTGCCTGGGCAGCAGGTATTTCGTTAAACTTGCCTTTCATCAATTGACCTTTATGTTAGTATGAATATTGCAGTTCCTAAGAACTCTAGCATTTGACTCTGTGACTTTACATAGTCAATGCTTAATGTATCTGTAAAAATCTCACCTCTTGCAGTATTGAAATGGGTAAAAATTGAATGTGAAATGGTGAATGTTCTAAATAGAAGTAAGCTTAACAATTTCCAGACTTAAATTACAAGAATCCTGTTTGAAGTTGCACATTTCTCTCGAGAGGTTTGTTACGCTGCACAGCAACAAGCAGAAAGTGAAATAGTGACAATAAGTGAAATATTTAACTCTGATATTAACTAACTGTGGACTTCTTCACTTCAAGTTAATGTTGCAGTTGTTAAGTGATGACTTGACCATTTCCTAAGAGATACATTCACCAAATCCCATACATTTGTATGTACCCCTGTATATGTGCGTATGTGTGATATATATAATATATATGTAAAAAATGTAGAGATAGAGAGGGAGGACTGATGGCCCAAAGATGGATACTATTATTTTGCCCTCTAATGTCTGCTACTAACAACCGAGGGACAGCTGTTTAGTGTTCTAGTAGTGCTCCAGCAACTTAAGCAATTTACTGTTCAAATCCCATAAAGGGAAAGTTAAGTGGAAACACAAGGAAGCTATAGTAGGGAAGAAGGCCATTCACCCCAGCCACGCAATGATGTCATTTACCCCAAACAAAACCTTCTGCTCCCACCTTTCTTTCTCTTTGCACAAGCTTTCAATCCCCTTTTCTCATCATTTACCTATCCAATCTAATCTGAATGGTTGACAGTGTCTCTGTCTCAATCATTGGGCCGGATTACAGCACGTGTGTGTGTGTGTGTGTGTGTACACACATACTAAAGCTGTCTTATTGCTACCTGATAAAATGATCATGGAGCTTCTGGATTTTCATAAAATAGCATCGGCAATTGGTCCTGTTATTCTTATATATGCTGGATTTATTTCTATTGGACACAGTTCAGAGAAGGTTCACTTTCCTGATTGCTTGGGTGATTGAGGAAAAGTTACGCCCACTGAGCCTATATTCATTGGAGTTCAGAAGGAGGTGGGTGCTGAGTGAATCATGGAGTAATCCAGAACTAGGAGGCCCAATGTAAAAGTTCATGATGGAAATGAGCAATGTCTTCCCTCAGAGGGTCCTGAATCTGCAGAATTCCCTCCCCCATAGTGCAGCGAGGGATGATCATTGATTATACTCAAAACTGAATTTGTCAGAGTTGCAATCTGAAAGGGAATTGAGGATTATTGAGGATGTGGTTGGAACTGGAGGATAGATATATGGCTATGATCAGATCAGCTATATGAGAGACTTAACAACTTATTTTTGTTCCAGTTTCTTGTGTTCTTATATTATATTCTAAGATCCAACTGCATCACTAATATCCTTCAGGAAAGGGGAACTTGTTGCCTGGGTGTCATCTCAGTTATGTGCCAATACGACTGGTTTTTAATGTTCAGAGGACAACGATCATGATGTTACCAAGATCACATCAAACAGCAAAACAAGGTTCTAGGTGCCATCTTATCAGCTAATACCATTTGAGTTTACAATGAGCAGGATTTGGCAAAGTATAGGCTCACCTGGTGATATTTCTTTCCTTCTGTCAGTTATGTTTCAGTGGGTCATATTCTCACCTCAGATTCAGGGTTCTTAGTTTGAGTCCCAATCCAGATTTTGAGCACCCAAAGCAAAACTGATTCTGCAGTGTAAAAGGGAGTACTGTAGTGTTAGAGGTGATGCTCTATCTTGGTGTGGAAAATCCCGTGGCATTGTTTCTAAGCAGGTGAGAGGGTTATCCCTGAAGTCCTGGCTAATCAACTTCACAGAAATAGATTATCTCTTCATGATCAGATTACCATTTGTGGGAGCTTCCTTTGAGAAAATTGACTGTCACATTATCCACACAATGCATAATGACCATGCTTCACAAATATTTAATCGGCTGTAAGCGTGTGGGATGTCTATTGATCATGAAAGGATCTATATAAATGCAAGTCTTTTTCTGTTTGGTATTCAGATCCACAGGAGAGCTCGTGCTCTGAAAAAACTAGCAAAGCATCTTGATGAGAAAAAGATTACGTTATCCTCAAAATCTTTGGTGAATTACATCCTGCCATTTGCTACTTCAACACTGTTCAATGAGAACATGCTGAAGGTAAGAACTACGTTTATAAAACATTGGGACTTGAAGAAGCTGATTGGAACCTGGTCAGTCATGCTGCCGAGACCAAGGCGTAGTAATGTCACTAGTAATTCAGAGGACCAGGTTAATGTTTTGAGGACACTGGTTTGACGAACAGCTGGTAAGTGGGAACACCATCATCTGCAAGTTCCCCTCCAAGCCACTCACCATCCTGACTTGGAAATATCTCGCCATTCTTCAGTGTCACTGAGTCAAAAACCTGGAATTCCCTCCTTAACGGCATTGTATGTGTGTGTCAACACCAAATTGTCTGCAGTGTTTGACGAAGGCAATTCCTCATCACCTTCCTGAGAATGGTTAGGTATGGACAATAAATGCTTGCCCAGCCCAGCAATGCCACGTCATATGAATGAATTTATTATTTTTAAACATCTCTGTCTGATCCTTTTGGGAGGAACTAAGTCAATTCAAACTCCCTTCATTTAACCTTTTCAGCCCCATTGTTCTTATGATCATCTGGATCTAAATAAAGGGACCTGTGAGAGTATGAAGCGTGAATTGGTAAAGATAGATTGGGGCACCTAACTAAACAGATGGCTGGTGGGTAGGCACTGGTTCATATTTAAAGAATGTGTGTATGAACAATTGTTCATTCCTAACAAAATCAGAAGTTGCTGGAGAATTAATGTTTCTGGCTCAGTGACCCTTCTTCTGACCTGATGGTAGCTAGGAAAAAGTTGATATGTATGCCTAAATGATAGGTCCCAGAGAGAGAGAGAAAAACAGTCGGGCAGACAAAGAAATGGGTAATGGTCAGCCTGAGAGAATGACTAGCTGCTAATGAGGACCATTAGTCGCTGGCAGTAGGTTGTTTGTGTTAGCAGCCCATGTGATGACAAGGCCTGGTGTGTGGAAGTTGGGTTAAGGAAATGGGAGAAAGTGCTCAGGCCCTAAAATTATTATAGAGGAAAGTTGGGGCAACCATGAGTTACAAAAGGAATTGGGAATAATATTAGATTCAGAGAGGAGACATATAAAACACCCAGATAAAGCTCCAGACCTGAGGATGGAGAGCATTTAGAATTGAGGAAAAGAGAGTGAAACGTTTGATCAAAAAGGGGAAAATAGGCTTGAGGAGAATTTCAAGGAACATAGGAACTGACTATAAAAGCTGATATAAAAATGTGAAGAGAAAACATTAGTAAAGACAAGTGTAGGTCTCTTACAGTCACCCCTTATTGGAGAAATTATAAAGGTGAGCAAGGAAATGGTAGATAAATTGAGCACATACTTTGGTTCTGTCTTCACAAAAGAGTGCAGAAAAAACCTCCCAGAAATGTTTGGGCAGAGTTTAGTGAGAGGCATGTATTGAAGGAAATCAAGATTAATAAGGAAATGGTTCTGGGGAAATTAATGGGGTTGAAGGCTGACAAATTACCAGGGCCTGATAATCTACAGACTAGCGGGTCGGAAATGTAACCCCACTCTTTAAAAAGGGAGGAAGAGAGAAAACAGAATTGCGTTTCAGTTAGCCTAACATCGATAGTGGGGAAAGTGTTAGGTTCCTTTGTAAAAGACATGATAGCAGAACATTTGGAAAGCTTGAACTGGATTAGACAAAGCCAATATGAGTTTATGAAAGGCAAGTCATGCTCAACTAATCTACTGGAGGTTTTTTGAGGGTGTAACTCTGAATTGATCAGGGAAGCCCAGTGGTTGTGGTGTATTTGGATTTTCAGAAGGCTTTTGATAAAGTCCTTCATAAGTACTTAGAGAACATAGTTGAAACTCATAGGTTAGGGGATGATATATATTGACATAGATTGATAATTAGTTAACAGACAGAAACAGTGAGTGGGAATAAAGGGTCTTTTTCTGAGTGATAGGCATTCAGTGACTAATGGAGTACCACAAGAGTACTTGAGCCGCAGTTGTGCACATTATATGTCAATGACTTGGATAATGGAAACAATGCAACATTCCCAATGATGATGGCACAAAACTTGGTGAGATTGTGAGCTGTGAAGAGGATGGAAGGAGGCTTCAGTGCGTTTCAGACAAGTTGAGTTTGCAGGTGAACATGGGGCTGGACAGTCTAAATGTAGGGAAGATGTTTTCCCTGGCTGCGGAGTTTCGAACTGGGGACACAGTCTCAGGATAAAGGGTGTGCCATTTCAGACTGAGATGAGGAAAACTTTCCTGTGGAATTCTCTACCACTGAAGTTTGGAGGCCAGGTCACTGAATGAACATATTCAAGAAAGAGATCCATTTTTAGATTTTAAAGACATCACAGGGAATGGGAAGAAAATGGGAGCAGCATGCTGAATTGGATGATCAGCCATGATCATATAGAAAGGTGAAGCAAGCTCAAATGATCTTGCTTTAGTTTCTGTGTTCCTACATAAAATAAACAGGAGCAGGATTAGGTCATGTAGTTCATCAAGCTTGCTCCAGTGTTCAGAATGATCACGGCTGATCTGGTTATGGTCTCAACTTCACTTTCCTATTGTATCCTTTGTTGATTAAAAAACTATCCAACTCAGTCTTGAATGTATTCAGTGACTCATTCTTCACTAGCCTCCATGGAAGTGTATTCCACACAAACCCCTCTCAGAGAAACAGAGAGAAAACAAATCCCTTATTTTTAAACTGTGACCCTACTTCTAGACTTGGAAAAATCATTCTCAGTTTTCACTTTCTCAAGGCCCCTCAGAATGTTATATATTGCGATAAGATTATCTCTCATTCTTCTGAACTCCAAGGAGTATAGGCCAAATCTGCTTAATTGTTCTTCATAAGACAAGCCTTTTCATCCCAGGAATCAGCCTTCTCTGTGCTGCTTCCATTGGAGGTATGTCCCTCCTTAAGTATGGAGATCAAGAGTGTATACAGTATTCTATGTGTGGTCTCACCGATATCCTGTACAGTTGTAACAAGACTTCTTTGCTTTTGTACTCCACCCCTGGTGTTAAATTCCAGCAAAACTGCACTGCACACCTTTCAAGGCAGTGCCTCCTTCTCGAGCTCAGGTGCCCAGAATGGAATGCAGGCACTCCTGAGGTACAGGCAGAATGTGGTGCAAACACAGCAGCCATTGGCAAAGAGAGAAAAATACTGTTAACATTTCGGTTGAGTGAGCATTAATCAGAATGGGAAAGAAATTGGAGATGAGCATCAACAATCACAGAGCCAGAGGAAAGTGGGCTGGTTCCACTGGATGTGATTTGACTAGGGCTACATATAACTTCAGTGTAACTTTCAACTAAACGTGAATTGGCTTAAATGGGTTTGTTTCAATTTTGTTTTACTCTGCTCTGCTTATCTTTCCATGACATTCTCTAGTACGAGAACATGACCACGGCATCTGTGGAACTTGTTGGAGCTGCCTGCAAGCATCTCTCATGGTCACCATATATTTATTACCTTAAACGATATATTCACATTCTGCAGACTGGACAGATCAACCAGAAACTTGCAGTCAGGTGTGTATATGGAATAGTGTGCAGTGATGGTTGTGCCAGCAAGCTAATGAATGATCGATTCTTCAATTAGAGTCATAGAGATATACAGCACGGAAACAGACCTTTTGGTCCAACTCGTCCATGCCGACCAGATATCCCAACCTAATCTGGTCCTGCCTGCCAGCACCCGGCCCATATCCCTCCAAACCCTTCCTATTCATATACCCAAACAGATGTCTTTTAAATGTTGCAATAAATACTTTTTTTTTCACAACACACCAGCTCTCACTCAATCTGAGGCTCATTCTTTTTAAAATAGTAATCAAGATCCCAAATCCTATCCAGAACAAAGCAGCCTATTGATAGTCCACCATGCTGTCTGTTTGCATCCTCCACAGTGGCAGCAGTGTGTATTGTCTACATGATATATTGTCGAAGCAGCTTTCTAGACAGCACCTTCCAAACCTGCACCCTCCACCATCTAGAAATGATGAGAATACCACTGTCTGCACATTCCCCTCCAAGCTATTCACTTGGAAATGTAACTCTTTTCCTTTGATGTCACTGGTTCAAAATTCTGGAACTTCCTTCCAACAGCACTGAGAGTGTCCTTACACCCCAAGGCCTGCAGTGGTTTAAGAAGACAGCTCACCACCACCTTATAATCCCTGCAGTGCAGAAAGAGGCCATTCAGCCCATCGAGTCTGCACCCTTTGCACCCTTTGAAGAGCATCCCACTCAGAGACAACTGTTTGGAGGCCACTCCAGTCCTAAATGTTAGTCCATTCCAATGTTTTGCCAAAGACGTGTGACACTCTGAATTGAAATTCCATCAGTGCTCTACACTGCCCATAACTAAGGATGTTAAATCTTGATCATTTTCAGTTTAGCTTTTGAATCTTTAAAATATTGCTGTTCTTAGTCTTGTTTATTTGCTCTCCTACAGTTTGCTACTCTCAGTGTTGCAAGCCTTTCACTTTGACCCAGAGAGTCTACGGAAGGAGTTTGAAGCTGTTCAGGCAATTGAAAATGCAAGTACGTGCCTAAACTCTGCCTTTTAGGATGGAGTTCCTGCAAAGAGTACACGTGGTGCCACACTTGAGCTGCATATTGCACTATTGGACGAGCACATCCCCTTTCTGCTCTTATTACTCTGTCACATTCCATGCGAGTCGGCATGCATGTTTGTGTACCTGCAGGGAAAATCTCTCGTGGGCGAATGTAATCGATTGGTGGCTGGAACAGGGTACCCACCTAATTCACATTGAGGAGTGGGACTGTCGAACACTCAGCCATTCTTCAGCTAGTTGGTTGATAAGCAGAGCAGGGCAGGGCAGATCAGATGAAAATAAAGTACTTGCAGCACTAGCAGGAACAATAGACCTGGTCCACACTTCACTTGACTGCCCTGTCAGTGTAAGTTGTCATGAATGCTAGTTGTGATGATTCTGGGTGAAAGGTGATAAACTTCTCCGAACTGCAGCAAATGGCAGAACCTGGTCATTTCAACCCAAAGGGGTGACCGTGTGGTGCCTTGTTCACAACCAGTATTCAAAAAATTGTGCAAACGCCAGTGAAACTGGTAACTGTAATTCATGACCTTAAAATCATGCAATTTGTAAGCACAGTTTGCACTCAATTCTGCCTGGACTGCAATAGTATTTCGATGGAAATTAGGGTTGAAACTCCAAGCCATGCATAAAGAAGTTAATCTCAGTAATGCTGACCATGATACTACTAGACTTATAAAAACCTACTGAAACAAACCCACTGTCCTTACCTGGCCTGTCCTATATGGGACTGTATTCCGATCTGGGGATGAACAAGTCCCTCAGTTATATTCAAGAATGTGTTCCTGAGATCAGTTAGAGATGAGCAGATCCACAAAGAATCTTGCTAATGTAACTCAATGGTGCACAGAGTCCGTGATAAATCTCTGGAGGATATAAATGTGGCGATGAAATGGGCAGAGAAGTGACAGGTGAAGTTCAAAGCAGAGAAATGTGGAGTCACTCGTAGGTTGCTAGGAAGAACATGGAGAGAGAATATCAAATAAAGATTGGAACTCTATAGCGAATGCAACCTGGGTGTAAATGTGCAGAAGTCATTGAGGATAGCAGGACAGGTTGAAAGAGTGGTAAATGGTGTACACTATACCCTGGGTTTATTAATAGGGGTTAATGATGCACACTATACCCTGGGTTTATTAATAGGGGTTAATGATGCACATTATACCCTGGGTTTATTAATAGGGGTTAATGATGCACACTATACCCTAGGTTTATTAATAGGGGTTAATGATGCACTCTATGCCCTGCGTTTATTAATAGGGGTTAATGATGCACTCTATACCCTGGGTTTATTAATAGGGGTTAATGATGCACACTATACCCTGGGTTTATTAATAGGGGTTAATGATGCACACTATACCCTGGGTTTATTAATGGTTGTTAATGATGCACATTATACCCTGGGTTTATTAATAGGGGTTAATGATGCACACTATACCCTGGGTTTATTAATGGTGGTTAATGATGCACACTACACCCTGGGTTTATTAATAGGGGTTAATGATGCACACTATACCGTAGGTTTATTAATAGGGGTTAATGATGTACACTATACCCTGGGTTTATTAATGGTGGTTAATGATGCACACTATACCCTGGGTTTATTAATAGGGGTTAATGATGCACATTATACCCTGGGTTTATTAATAGGGGTTAATGATGCACACTATACCCTAGGTTTATTAATAGGGGTTAATGATGTACACTATACCCTGGGTTTATTAATGGTGGTTAATGATGCACACTATGCCCTGGGTTTATTAATAGGGGTTAATGATGCACACTATACCCTGGGTTTATTAATAGGTGTTAATGATGCACTCTATACCCTGGGTTTATTAATAGAGGTTAATGATGCACACTATACCCTGGGTTTATTAATAGAGGTTAATGATGCACACTATGCCCTGGGTTTATTAATAGGTGTTAATGATGCACACTACACCCTGGGTTTATTAATAGGGGTTAATGATGTACACTATACCCTGAGTTTATTAATGGGGGTTAATGATGCACACTACACCCTGGGTTTATTAATCGGGGTTAATGGTGTACACTATGCCCTGGCTTTATTAATAGGGGTTAATGATGCACTCTCTACCCTGGGTTTATTAATAGGGGCTAATGATGTACACTATACCCTGAGTTTAATGATAGGGGTTAATGATGAACACTATACCCTGAGTTTAATGATAGGGGTTAATGATGTACACTATACCCTGAGTTTATTAATAGAGGTTAGTGATGCACACGATACCCTGAGTTTATTAATAGAGGTTAATGATGCACACTATGCCCTGGGTTTATTAATAGGGGTTAATGATGTACACTATGCCCTGGGTTTATTAATAGGGGTTAATGATGCACACTATGCCCTGGGTTTATTAATAGGTGTTAATGATGCACACTACACCCTGGGTTTATTAATAGGGGTTAATGATGCACTCTATACCCTGAGTTTATTAATAGAGGTTAATGATGCACACGATACCCTGGGTTTATTAATAGGGGTTAATGATGTACAATATACCCTGGGTTTATTAATAGGGGTTAATGATGTACACTATACCCTGGGTTTATTAATAGGGGTTAATGATGTACACGATACCCTGGGTTTATTAATAAGGGTTAATGATGCACTCTATACCCTGAGTTTATTAATAGGGGTTAATGATGCACACTATACCCTGGGTTTATTAATAGAGTCTCAATATTGCCTCCTGGGATCTCCGCCACAAGCCTTCCTCCATCTTGACTGTTTCCTGTCATCTAATCAATTACCTCATCAAAACTCTCCAGCAGATTAGTTGAACACCGTTTTTCCTTAACAAATCCAGACTACGTTTCCTTAATTACCTTGAATTTGTCCATCTGACTCTAACTTTACTCCCAAATTATTGTTTCAAGATGCTCCCTCTTTCTCTTTGTCGGAATTTGGACTAGTTTTCCCTCACTGTTGCTACAACTGTGTGTGGCTGAGTCGATAGCAGAGATGGATTGAAAGTGAAAAAGATGAAGAGGGGCAAAGGTTTAGAAGAATGCGTTGATGGGATTGAATTAATCTGCGTGGGAGAAGGTTCATGTGGAAATAAACAACAGACAGATGGACAGAATGGCAGATCACTCTGATTTTGATTCATTGTGTTGTCTTGCAGTCCAGGTAATGCTGTTGTAGTATTGTAAGCTGGTTGTTAAGTTGACCCGACAACCGCATAGGTTTTTTTGTTGACTGCACCCTTCAACCTGTGTTGACCATTGATAATCTCACTGTATCCAGTAGATATGGAGAAAGGAGATGAGGAAAATGTGGCTGAAGCCATGGAATTGGAAGGTGATGTCGATGAAGAGAAGGAAGAATCTGCAGAAACATTAAATGAAGGTAACACAGTGTGTGATGAAGGTACAATGGGAGAAGATGTCCCAGTGAAGCAGATGAAGAAGCCTGTGACCCCTGAACCCAAAAACAACAAGGAGCTGCAAAATCTGATTGAACACATCCAAATGACTGTCACCAACAGCATCCTGCCTAAGCTGCAGAAATGCTTAACTGCAAAGGTCTGTAGGTGAAACCCTCCGATAAACTTGCATTCTCTCACTCTTTACCCATCTCTACGTGTCACTGTCTAACTTTTCCCCTTTCTCACTTGTCTCTGTCCTTCTCCCCTCTCCTCATTCCAAGCCCCCTTTTCATTCCCTCTCTGTTTTTCCTAAACCTACCCTCACCCCTCTTCTCCTGTTGTCATTAATATCTCTCTTTCCCTGCTTTCTCTCCCCCCTCTACACTATCTATCTCATTCCCACTCATTCTTGCCCCTCTCCCTCGAGCCCCCTCCACCTAACTCCTCCATCACTCGAGTTTATTTCATTGTAAACAGGTGCAAAGAGATGAGCAACACAAGTTGGTGAGATCAAAAATAGTCAATGATGAGGAGTTGGTGCGTATTCCGCTGGCTTTTACGATGGTTAAACTGATGCAGACTCTTCCCAAGGAAACCATGGACTCCAATTTACCAAGGTATTGCAGTACAGCAGTGACTGAGAACCGTTGTATTCACTGTGGGATTACGAGGGGTCTTGTCTATTCAGTAAAGTGGTTATTTCTGCATTTTATGGGTTTGTTTTTCCTCTCTGTCTTGAGTCAGCCGTGTCTCAGTTGGTAGCATTCTCACTTCTGATTCACAATGTTCAAGTCCTAGTCTGGGATTTGGGTGTAAACTCATCCCCTGACACTCCAGTGCAGTAGGTGCTGTGCTGTCAGAGGTACATTGTCCAGGTGACACGTGAAACTAAAACCTAGTCTAGCCCCTCAGTCAGATGTGAAGATCCTGTGGTACAATTTTGAATAAAACCTCAAGAACTATTCCCAAAGTCCTGACTATATTTACCCATGACCCGTTCACAAAAAAAACTGTTATAATACTTTTGTTTGTTTGAGCATATAGTGTGTAAATTGGCAGCTAATTTTTCCTATGCAATAGCAGTAACTAAGTCTCATTGACTGGAAAGGATATTGAAGCATCAGGAGGTCATGAAAGGAGCTACATTAACACACATCTTTCTTGTATCCTGTTCGCAGCATCCTCATCAAAGTCTGTATGCTGTTGAGAAACCAAGCGCAGGAGATCCGCGATGTTGCTCGCAACACCCTGACTAAAATCATTGAGACTCTGGGTCCAGAATACCTTCTGTATCTTCTCAAAGAGATGCAGTCAGCTTTAACCAAGGGCTATCAGGTAATTTGCTACAATTGAATGCCATTGAATATCAAGGCCAGGCAATGGTTATATTTTTTTCTTGGTGGAGATGGCCATTGCCTGGCATTAGTGTGGTGGGAATGTTACTTGCCACTTACATGCCCAATCCTGTGTGTTGTCCACTTACGTAGTATTTGTTTTTGCACTCCAAGGACAGGTCATTCAGGGTGACAACTCTATGCTGCTGTTTGTGCAACACATGAACCACTTCCAGACCTCTTCATCTCAACCTACTTCCATATTATTACTTTCATTTCTCCCTTATTTTTCTCTAGCTTGCCCTTAAATGTATCTGTCACCCAGCTCAACCACTCACTGTGACAGGTCAACATGTAAGAATCGACTGCCCAGATAATGTGGCAAGTTCAGTTTGTGGTTCTCCAAAGATTAACAGCAAAGTTTCCTTTTAATTGGGATGTACATGTTACTGGTGAGGCCAGCGATTAATACCTATCCCCAGTTGCTGTGGGGAAAGTGTTCTTGAGCTCTTAGTTTGAACCACTGTGATCTTTGGGGTGTAGGGACACCTACAGTACTGTTAAGGTTCCAGGATTATGACTCAGTGATGTCATTCCAAGTCAGAATGATGTATGATTTGCAGGGGAACTTGCAGATAGTGTTCCCATGTTTCTTCTGCCTTTGTCCTTCTATGTGGAAGAGATCGCTGCTTTGGAAGATGCTGAAAATGAAAAGAATTAGAATGATAAAATAGTAAATTTTGCTTGACATTACTAAACTTCTCACTTGTGTTGACTATTGCACGATAATGTGCTCCCAGTTCCAAAACGCTTCTGGTAGTTTCTGTTCACTGAGCCACCTCTTTATCACCTTGCTAGGTTCATGTTTTGACCTACACGGTCTATATGCTGTTGAAGAGTCTCGTACCCAGACTTAACAGCGGAGATTTGGACCCTTGTGTGGACATTCTCATTGAGGTAAGGGTTTACTGTCTGAAATGATTAATGATTTACAGATCCATTGTTTACAAAAGAAGGAAACAAAACCCATCCTTTTCACCCTCCGAATATCGGAAAGTGCTTTAGAAGCAGTGAAGCAATTCTTTTTGTTGTAATGTAGACAAAGAGCAGTAGCCAGTTTGTGCTCAATTGAGTTGCAACAATAATGTAATTAATGACTAGATCATCTCTTTTAGGTGTTGCTTGAGGAGTAGATATTTCACGAGGATGTAAGGAGGAGGGATTACCCTAGTGCTTATCGCAATAGATCATTTTATGTTTATTTGAGAACACATTGTGAGCCTCGATTTAACTCCCTGTGTGAAAATCGGTGGCAGTATAACCCTCCTTCAGAATTGCACTGAAGTCTCAGCTCGGATATTTTCTAAGCAACCTACTCAGATGTTATGACACAATGTTGGAGCATGTGAGACTTGAACCTGGGTCTCCTGGCTGAAAGGTATGGATGCTACCAACGTGCCACAAGAACCCTCTAAGTCTCAGCATTGATCGTGGCTCGAATATCTGGTCTGGGACTAGAACCATAATTTATTAACTGGGTGAAATGCTACCGACTGTACACCTCCTCCTTAAGAATCAGTCCTAATTATAACAAGTCTATTTTTATAAGATGACAGTGTTCAGTTCGTTATTCTGGTGCTGATTCTAAGCTCCATTACCCCTTTCCACCAATGTCCTTTGAATCTTGTTTCTTGAAATATTTATCTATTTCTTGGTGATGCTATTAATTAAAAATAATATTATACTGAATTGTAACAAACTTATCAGTGCAAAATAATTCTCTTTCTCTCTCTCTCTCTCTCTCTCTCTAGATTTTTAACCATGAACTGTTTGGTGAAATTGCAGAAGAGAAAGAAGTGAAAGGAATTATAAGCAAAGTGATGGAAGCGAGGTCAAGCAAGAGCTACGACTCCTATCAGATTCTGGCTCGGTTTGTGGGAAGGGCACAAGTTACTAAGCTGATCCTTCCACTTAAAGAGGTGAAGTCAATGCCCCATTCAGTAATACGTGCCATTAACTTTCAAGAAAGCTGACCACAAAGACCTAGCAATCTCTAAAGCACTTGTGTTCCCTTTTTCCTGGCACCATTCCGAATCTGCTGCCAAGTCAAGTAGATCTCCAGGTGTCCAACAACATTGAGGCAGGTTAAGCAGCCAATTGTAATGAAGGACTTTCACAGCAAACCAGCGAGTCCAAGCCACCAAAACCCCTTTTTATTTTAAAACAATTACAGATAGTGAAATAAATGATAGGGAGATCCATGTAGGATTAAAATGGCTAAAAGATTGTCAGTAAACATGTTAAACAGTTTTAATACTTCAAAAATATATGGATTTTTGTTGTCATAATGGAAGAATCTGACATTCAACAAATTTATAATGATATCTCAGGATCAGTAAAGATGTTTTAAATAATTATGAACTTAGTATGCAGTTTATTAAAACTGAAACAAGAAGCAAATTTTCAAGGGTTTTTTAAAAAAGTGAGACAGTTGGCTTAAGTGATGTTTAAGTGATTGCATACTGTGGGTCTTCAACAGCAACATCCTTACCCAGGCTGGCCGACATGTGGCTCCAGAACCGCAGGAATGTGGATGTTTCTTAACGGCCCTCAGAAATGTCTGAGAAAGACACTCCCTGTCAAGGCACTTAGGATTGGGTAACAGATGCTGCCAACTGATTTGCCAGTAGACCAAGAAAATTAGTTTCATAGATGATAAACATCTACAGCACAGAAGATGGCTATTAGCCCCATCTTGTCCTGGCCAGTCTACAAAGATCTATTAATTCCATTTACCAGTTCTTGCTCCAAAACCCTGGGGCCAATGGCAATGTAATTAAATATCTAAAAGGTAAAGTCATCATCATCCTATCAAACCATAGGGTTGCTCACTCATTAGAGGGAGAGACAACTGGGGAATGGTTTAATCTAAGAACTGGCAGAATTCAGGCAAGGGGAGAGGTTGAGAAGGAGGGTCTTTGTGGTAACCTCAGCCAGAGTGGGAATTGAACCCATGCTGTTCCAATCACTCTGCATCATAAACCTGCTGTCTAGCCAACTGAGCTAACCAACCCCTTGTAATTATCTAAATAGGGCACTCAACCACTTTTCCAGACAGTGATTTCCAAGTTACCACCAATTGGGTGAAAAGCTTGCTCCTCAGCTGTCCTCTTCACCTCTACCTCTTAACATAAATCTGTGCCCCAATGGTATTGGCCCCTCTATAAATAAAGAAAAAGCCTTCCTATCCACCCTCATAACCTTATTTGCCTCCATCAGATTCCCTCTCAACTTTTGCTTCTTCAAGGAAAACAGACACAGCCTATCCAGTCTTTCCTCATAACTCCAGCACTCCAGCGCAGGCAGCATTCCGAGAAATCTCCTGTGCAATGTCTAGTGCAATCAAGTCCTCTCTATAATGCAGTGACCAGAACTGCATGCAGTACTCCAGCAGTGACCTAATGCTGTACCTCCATGCTCTGATATTCTGTGCCTCAACTAATGAAGGCAAGTTTTCCAATTGTCCTCCATTGTTTTCTGTGTTCCTATGGAGCACGTGGGGGAATTTTATGACAGTGTAGATGTGACATAATTGGAAGCTGCTATTGGTGCAGTCTGGTTAAGTGCCATTTTACATTTTCAGATATTAGAGAGTATAACCATCCTTAAGCAAGCTTGCAAGGTTCAAGAAGCATTTCGTCGCATTGTGACTGGTCTGTTACTGAATAAGGAAATGACGGCTGACTCCATCCTCTTATTAAGCCACGGCCTGGTGACAGAGAGCTTGCCATTGATGACACAGAGAACCAAGTGAGCAGTCATTCATTTGGATTACTATTTACTGAAGTACGGCAGATTAAAATTTATATTGAGACAGTATTTTCCACTGATCAGGTAGAATCTGGTATTGGTTGTGAGTAATCAAAGACTTAACCCTCTGCTTCTGTACCTTTCCCCCGTTTCAGTTATTTATCCAGTTCACAAGACCAAATGATCTCTGCCTCAGTCACTCCCTGAGGCAAAGATTTCCACATTCTGAATGGCTTCTCTGTTAAGCCTTTCCTTTTAGTCCCCCATCCTGTAGCACTGCACCTTTGAAGAATTATTTACTCAAGTCTTTGCAACCAATGTTCTGAACTAAGTAATTGTTTTTGCTCCTAAACATTTGGTTAGCTTTTCGGTATCACTGCGTAAAACCTGGTTTGGAATATTAGGGGTCCTGGGGATTTCCCACTCTTCAGCTAGCACCGACAGTGCAAGGTTTAGTCTGTGCCGCAGCTGGGGACCTGCGTTTGTACAGTACCCAACAATCTTAAATTGTAACTGCAGCAAAAGTTAACCAGAATATGATCAGTCAGCCCACAACTCACTAGTTAAACCCATCCCTGAACTTCTGTGTATTTCATGAGTCGATGTTTTATCCAGCTGGTTTTGGTAGATGTTGGTTGGTGGTTCGTGGTGGGAATGTGGAATGCACTATTGTGTGGGCTGGATTGAGGTAAATGGCATGGATGTCCTTAAAGAGAAGTTAAGTAACTGCATGAGGGCGAAAGAAAGGTGCCTGATGGGGTGAGATGGGAGGAGGCTTATCTGGAGCACGGGCCTGTTCGGTCGAATGGCCTGTTTCTGTGCTGCATTCTCTGTTTCTTTATAATGCTGCCACTTGTCACTTTAAAGAGGTCAACACAAGAAACCTGAAGCATCCCGTGTTGGACTGAAGCCCCAGAGTTGCCTCTTGCTGCCCCCCACCCCAAGCCGTACGGGTGAGAAAGCAGCTACCAGCACCAAGACCAACATGCACATTCTGGTCAATACCGGGTTGAGGGTAAGTGATCAGAGTTTCTGCTCATTCATTGATTTCTGAAATGCCTTATTTTTCTGTTTGGACACAGGGTTACAGGTGTTGCTGACTGGGCCATTTATTGCCTGTCCCTTGTTGCTGTTGAGAAGGTGGTGGTGGTGGTGAGCTGCTTTCTTGGACAGTTGGAGTCCATTTGCTGTGGGTTCACCCACAATGGTGTTCCAGGATTTGACCCAAGGTCACCGAGGGACAGGTGATTTATTTCAAAGTCAGGATGGAGAGTGGGGCAGGGTGTACATGTGTTTAGGGATATGATCGTTCACAATGGCCTTTGAAAAACCTACAATTCCTCTTTGCTTTTTTAATTTGCCAATGATTGCAAGGCCACACATTTTGCCTATCCCAACTTACTCTGAGGATGTGATATAGACTTTCTCAAGCTATTGTAATCCTTCTAATATTGTTTACACAGTGAGGTCAGGCAGCACATTTCCAAAAGTTTGACTCAACTGGGACAAAGGAATAAGAGCATATGTTCAAGTCCGGCTTGGTGGTGATGATCCTTCATGTTGTAGTGGTCATGGGGCTTAGGTGCTGGAGTACTTGGAAAGGCAAAGGATAATGTTTGGAATTATACTGAGTCCGTAAGGATTAATGTAAGAGCAGTGGTTGGGAAGCAAGGCTTGTTTAACTTAGATAAATATGAGATGCTCCATTTTGGAAAGGCATATCAGGGTAAAGTGCTGGGAAGTGTTGCAGAACAAAGAGACCTTGGAGTGCAAGTTCATAGTTCATTGAAAATGGACTTGCAGGTAGATAGGATAGCGACGAAGGTATTTGGTGCGCTTATCTTTATTGGTCAGTGCATTGAGTATAGGAGTTGGGAAGTCATGTTGCAGCTGTACAGGGCATTAGTTAGGTCACTTTTGGAATACTGCATGCAATCCTGGTCTCCCTGCTTTGGAAGGATGTTGTGAAACTTGAACGGGTTCAGAAAAGGTCTACAAGGATGTTGCCAGGGTTGGAGGGTTTGAGCGACAGGGAGAGGCTGAGGCTGTTTTCCCTGGATCATCGAAGGGTGAGGGATGACCTTGTAGAAGTTTATAAAATCTTGAGGGGTATGGATAGGCTGAATAGCCATTGTCTTCTCCCCAGGGTAGGGAAATTCAAAACTAGACGGCATAAGTTTAGGACGAGAAGGGAAAGATTTAAAAGGGACCTAATGGGCAATGTTTTCATGCAGAGGGTACTGTGTGTATGAAATGAGCTGCCTGAAGAAGTGGTGGAGGTATTATAGCTACAACATTTAAAAGGTGTCTGGATGGATATATGAAAGGAAGGGTTTAGAGTGATCTGGGCAAAATGCTGTTAAATGGGACTGGATTAATTTAGGATATCTGGTCAGCATGGATGAGTTGGATTGAATTGTCTTTTTCTGTGCTCTACATCACTAGGACTCTATGTACATGCTAGGCTTTAGAAAATTCAGGGGTGATTAAATTGAGTCGGTTATGATGATTGCACATTTGCCAGAGTAGTTGATGTGAAGGAAGTCCAGGTTGCTTGTATCCATTTATGATCTGGCGTTCTTGGCTGACTGCAGTTGGCAGGAAGTTAGCTGGGGAAATTGGAGCATTCAGGTTATTATGATTACTCCGTGCAATACTTCCTTGGAATAAGGGTGGGGCTGGTTGTGAGATTTTCGATAGGTCACCTAGAACAATTCTGTGGTCACTGATAGTTGGAGTCAATTGGATAAAAGTAATGGAATAGACTCCATGTTGGAACAATGGTGCTGTTAGCTGTACTGATGACAAGGCGATTGAAAGGCACTGGCTTTGTTTAGTTAGGGTTCAGGAGAACGTCCCAGGATCCATTTGACAACTCCGTGTAGGTAGGATTGATGAGGAGTCTTGGGGAAGCAGAATTAGATGGTCAGCTTCAAAGAGTCACGCCTCTATCCTAAAAAGGGCGCTGCTGTAAGTAGGCGCTGAAGAATTAGGACTCAGTAAAGCTCTAGGAGTCATTAGTTGCTACTAAGTGTTATGGCTGGGACTTGAAAAGTCCTGGGAGCTGAGCATGATTGGAACTTTGAGAATCCCATGGGGATTACAGTCTTATTGGCAACGACCTGTCTGCAGACAATCTGGAATTGTGCCTAAGAGTGCAGTTTGAAGAATCCAGAATCTTGGTTGACCCAGGAAAGGAGCTTGATGTACCAGAACATGAACAAGTATTGAAGCAGTCCACGACGGAGTGGCTTTCAATGAAGTTCTGAATTTAGATAAACTTTTGGTGGTGAAGAATTGAAATTTCTTTTGAAATTTTAATGTGATTTGGAGACCTACAGACTAGGTGGGTTTCTGAAAAAATCTGTGGAATCTATCTTGGCTATTTCATCTGTTCTGCGGGGTGTTTGACCACTGTTAGTCCATTGCCCATACTTACCTCCTGTTACTTCTGGACGTTAGAGTATAAGTTGCATTTACATTGTAGATTGTTTTGTTTCTCTCCTAACTTTGTTTAGTAATGTTTATTGTTGCTCATTCAAAGCAGTGGATCCTTGTGGCTTTATTTTCTTAGTAGGTAGCTGAGGTCTCACAGGTTTGCATACTTTATATGAAAAAAAATTACTAATCTCCAGCCAAATTGTAAATCAGAGGATGGTGGAGGCATGCAAATAAAAATTTGGAGTTTATGGATTTTTGTTGGGCAAGGGTTTTAAGGATTATGGAATCACACCAAGTGAATGGAGTGGAAATATGGATCAGCCCTGAATTATACTACAGGAGTTGATCGGCTCCCTCCTATTCCAGATGCTGAAAGGATTATTGAATTATTCTTGGAAGATTGCTCTGGTACTTGCTGTCAATGGTACACAGTGCAGCATCAACAGCTGTAAGTTGGGTGCTGCTTGAGCAGACTAACGTTTGTTGGGTGGAATTGTAATTCTTGGGTGGTGTGCTGAAGTGTGAAAATGGAAATCAGTAAATTGGATTGTTTTACTGGTGCCAGGCCACAAACAACCTTGAAATCTTCCAGCTTGTTGGGGGAGATGGACCCAATGGCTCCAGTGTTACCCATCTGGTGCACTCACTGTTCTTATTTCACATGGGCCAATACATGACTCCAGTCTCACGCCCATTGTGGTTGTCAACAGACACTGCGTTCTGTAGAAATCTTTGTAGTCTGGGTGCTTTCATATGTGTTTGTGGTGTAAAGATGGGCTTACCATTTTGTTTATATGAAACAGCTGTACACAAGTTTTTTTTTGTTAATCTTCTCCCAGTTGTTGCATATGAGCTTGAAGAGATCGAAGGTGAATTCTTCAGAAGAACACATTTTGGGAATGCTTGACCCATTTGTGCAGCTATTGATTGACTGCCTCCAGTCCATGCATGTAAAGGTGAGCACCGTCTACATCTTTACAGCTTTACGTTCTGATGTATAACATTCAAATCGACAAACTAAGTAGACTATTGTTATTGAAGATGGGCTAGTAATACTGTTCCAGCTAGCAACTTTGCTGTGAAAGTTTTTTTTTCAAATTCTCATTATTTAGGTTTTCTTTATAATGGTTTAAATATTTTAGACTGCAATATTAAAAAAATATTTAAAATCCTTTCAGTGAGGAAAAGCTTCCCTGCATAAAATTACACAAATTCTGTGTGGCATGGTGATTTTTTTCAATTTTAAGGCAGAATGATATCGAGAGTCAAGAAAGATAGTCACCAATAAATCCAGTTAGGAATACATGAGGAACTTCTTCAGTTTTTGGAGAGTGGTGACAATTGGGAGCTCTCTCTCCCAGGGAGTGGTTGAGGTACATAACATACGTTTGAGGGGAAACAAAGTTGACACAAAAGAGAGTAAGGTATTGAAGATTTAGAAAGAGGATTTTGAAGAAGAGCTAAACATGAGCATCTGTAAAAATCAGAATTTTTTAAATTGTGAAGATATACTCAATTCATCCCCCCCCCAGCAACCCCCAACCTCCACTGCAACTGCTTCGAGAGAAACAGGACGCCACATCCAGATTTCTGGTGAAGGCACCAAGTGCAGTGTAGATACACCTGGTCAATGGTAGACGGGCCTAACCACTCCAGGATAGATTTCCTGTTTGTGTCCGGTGTGTTCTCGGTCAGATATACCAATGTCAAACTGGTGCCTCCTGCTGGCTGACTGTCACCTACAGGATGACCAGCGGGCCGGCAAGAGTATATGGAAGCTGAATATGAAACGACCCCAGAAAATATTCAGGCAGTCAAAAAGGAGTGCCGTGAAACCCCTCTTTGAGTCTCTTGCACACTAGTGGGAAAGTCAAGGGGAAAGGAGGTATGCATAGAATACTCCAGACCAATACTGGAGAGAGTTGATCCTGTTGGGTGGTTTCTTGAGCAGACTGTCTGAGTTATTTGGCAGAATGCCTCATGGCCAGAACTTTCCAACAAGCACCAAGGCGTTGCTTGGCTGGTGGTGAGAAGGACACCAGCCGTCAGAACCTTCATTGACACCCAGTCTCTGCTCTCCACTGCAGACCTGTAAGAAGAAGAAATCAGCTGAAGTGATCTGTTTCTGTATTGTTTATTTCCTCTGTTTGATAAGTATTTTTCATTCAGCAGAACATTCATGTGTAGATTTTATAAGAACACAGATTTATGCTGACTGATCCTGATGGCAGTACTGAAAGACTGCTGCACTGTCAGAGGTGTTGGCTTTCTCTCTCCCCTCCCGGGTGAATGCAAAGGGATCAAACAGCATTATCTCAAAGAAGAGCCAGATAAGTTCTTGCTGGTGCACCCCTCATCCACCATCACCCTAAAGCCAATTGTATGATCACACGTTGCATTGCTGTTTATGGGAGTTATCTGTGTGTGAACTGGTTCACATGTTTCCTCCTTTAACACATCAAACATGGTTCATTAGTTGTAAAGTTCAGTAATGAAAGGCCCTCTAAAGTCTTTACACAGCAGAGTTAACACTTTGTTTATAGGAAGACACATTCATATCCTAAAAGTGCATCTCAGCTGGAAATCACTTGAAAAAGGTAATTTGATATTTCCTTCCAGCATTGTAATAATGTGGACAGGATAGGCATGGTTTACTAAGGTTCCATCAGTGAAATTGACATTATTGCTCGCACATTCAGTGCGCTGGGTGTGGTGTTGCATATGTTGTTGGGGTTTCTGCATGAACATTAATTGCTGAGGTGTCTCTTCTTTTTGTCTACAGGTGATCATTTCTGCCTTGCAGTGCCTCACCTGGATATTGAAATTCCCATTGGCGTCCATGGAAACCCTGGCTGATCAGCTGACCCAGCAACTTTTTGTGTTACTGAAGGATTATGCGAGGGCTGGAGCAGGGAGGGGAGACAACTTCCACCTGGTGGTGAATTGTTTCAAGGTAACAGTTTAAATCATTAACATCACCTTCCGGTGGTTGTGCCAGTCATTTTAAGTTATTATCCTGCAGCCATTGGAATACCCTTCTCCCAAGAGAAAGTGAGGACTGCTGATCTAGAGATCAGAGTTGAAGAGTGTGGTGCTGGTAAAGCACAGCTGGTCAGGCAGCATCCGAGGGGCAGGAGAAACCCTTTATCAGCCCTTCATCTCCTCCTAGTTGATTTCATCAAACACCTCATTGATGGATCATTACTGTTGGATCTCCTGAGCTTCTCCGTTTGAAGGAGAACATGTGGACCGGGTTGGACAAAGTCAGAGGTCGCATGACACCAAGTTATGGTCTAACAGGTTTATTTGAAATCGCAAGCTTTCGAAGTGTTGCTCCTTCACCTGACAAAGGAGCAGTGCTCTGAAAGCTTGTGATTTCAAATAAACCTGTTGGACTATAACCTGGTGTTGTGTGACTTCTAACTAAGGAGAACAATCCTTGCTTTTCCCATCTCCCCCGTGTGACTGAATTATCTCAGTTAAAATACCTTTTTATGTCAAGTATGCTTGTCGTACTTTCTAAAGTCTGGAATCCAGTCTTGGTGATACCTATGCAGTATTTTATGAGGATTGAATGTAATTTTTTTTTGTGCTGAAATTTATTTATTCACTCATTGTTCAGCATTCATGGCCCATCCTTAGTTGCCCTCAAGACGGCAGTAGTGAGCTGCTTTCTTAAAATGGGCGAAAGTGGGTGCTGCAGATGCTGAAGATTAGAGTCTAGATTAGAGTGGTGCTGGAAAAGCACAGCAGGTCAGGCAGCATTCGAGGAGCAGGAAAATTGCCGTGAATTCTGATGAAGGGCTCCTGCCTGAAACGTCGATTTTCCTGCTCCTTGGATGCTACCTGATCTGCTGTGCATTTCCCACACCACTCTAATCTTGACTGCTTGTAAAAATGCTGAGTCCAAGTGGTGTAAGGTAGACCCATAATGGCACTAGCTTCAGGATTTTGATCCACTGACACTCGAGGAGCAGCAATATATTTTCAGGTCAGGATGGTGAGTGGCTTGGAGGGACTCTTGCAGGTGGTGGTGTTGCTCTCTGCTGCCCTTGTTCTTCTAGATAGTCAGGTCACAGGCACGGAAGGTCCTGTTGGAGGGACCTTGGTGCATTGCTGAGGTGCATATTGTAGATGTTGCACACTGCTGCTATTGTCTCGTGCTCGTGGATGAGATACTCCATCAGCCAGCTGAGCAGGATTGTTTCACTAGCTGCTGATGGTGATAATTGTCCACCTCTACCTGGTGACTTCAAGGACCACACCTCACCTTGATTGATCTCTTCATCAAACTGACAGTTTATAAGGTGTGATGATTGAACCCATTTCCATACCTCTGCAAAGCCAACCTAGGCCCCTACCTCCTAACTCCCCAGAGCCTGCCATAGAGTCATAGTCTTAGAGATGTACAGCCCAAAAACAGATCCTTCAGTCTGACTAGTCCATGCCAACCAGATATCCTAACCTAATCTAGTCCCTTTTGCCAGCACTTGGCCCATATCCCTCTAAACCCTTCCTATTCATATACCCATCCAGGTGGGTGTTTTAATTGTACCAGTCGCCACCACTTCCTTTAGCAGCTCATTCCAAACATGCAGCACCCTCTGCATGAAAGAGTTGCCCCTCAGGTCCTTTTTAGATTTTTCCCCTCTGACCCTAAACCTATGCCCTCTAGTTCTGGGCTCCCCCATCCCAGAAAGGAAAAGACTTGGTCTATCCATGCCCCTCATGATTTTATAAACCACTATAAGATGACCCCTCAGCCTCTATCACTCCAGGGAAAACAGCCCCAGCCCTTTTAGCCTCTCCCTGTAGCTCAAATCCTCCAAAGCTGGCAACATCCTTGTAAATCTTTTCTGAACCCTTTCAAGTTTCACAATATTCTTTCAGCAGGGGGGAGACCAGAATTGTACACAATATTCCAAAAGTGGCCTAACCAATGTCATGTACAGCTGCAACATGACCTCCCAACTCCTGTACTCAATACTCTGACCAGTAAAGGAAAGCACCCCAAACGCCACCTTCACTATCCTATCTGCCTGAGCCTCCACTTTCAAGGAACTATGAACCTGCACTCCAAGGTCTCTTTGTTCAGCAACATTCCCTTACCATTTAGTGTATAAGTCCTGTTTTGATTTGCGTTTCCAAAATGTAGCACTTCACATTTATCTAAATTAAACTTCATCTGCCACTCCTCAGCCCATTGGCCCATCTGACCAAGATCCTGTTGTAATCTGAGGTAACTTTCTTTGGTATCCGCTGCACCTCCAATTTTGGTGTCATCTGCAAACTTACTAACTGTACCTCCTACATTCACATCCAAATAATTTATATAAATGACGAAAAACAATGGACCCAGCACCGATCTTTGTGGCACACTACTGGTCACAGGCCTCCAGTCCACTCTCTCTAAGTCAGAAGTCAGGAGCGTGATGGAATAATCCCAATTTGTCTGGATGAATGCAGCTCCAACAACACTCAAAAGCCTGTCAACATTATCAAAGACAAAGCAGCCTGCTTGATTGGTATCACACCCTTCACCTTTACCAGTCACTTCCTCCATTGCAGGTGCATTCTGGCAGCAGAGTCTATCATTTCATAGCTGTGTTGCTGAAATGAACCATTGCTCCTTCAGCAGCATCATCCAGACTCATGACCTCTATCACCAAGAGGATAAAGAGCAGCAGATACATGGGAACACTACCTTCGGCAAGTTACCCTCTAAGCCACTCATCGTCCTGACTTGGAAATGTGTCTTTGTTATTTCAGTGTCGCTGGGTCAAAATCTTGAACTCTATCCCAATAACCCTGTGACAAGCAGTGCATCCAGCTCATACTCTGTGACAGAGAAGGTTGAAGGGAGGTTTTCAATGTGATGGATTTTGTGGGACGTCTGGTAGAAACTTACTTCCACAATAGTTAGTGCGTTGGCAATAATAACTGACAGTTCTCAGTCAGAAATCGAACTTGTTTTCAGAGATTGAAAGAATGCTGGAGATCACAGTGAGTTAGACAGTATCCATGGAGAGAGAGCAAGCTAATGTTTCGAGTCTAGAAAACTATACATCCATCCAGGACAAAGTATCCCTTCCACCAGCGAGAGACACTAGCAGCAGTGTCTACCATCTACAATATGCACCTCAGTAACTCACCAAGGCTTCTCCGACACTATCTCCCATGCCTGTGACATCGGCTATCTGGAAGGAAAAGGGCAGCAGATAGAAGGGAACACCACCACATGCAAGTGCCACTCCAAACCACTCACCATCCTGATCTGATGAAGAGTCATTTAGACTCCAAATGTTCGCTTGCTCCGTCCATGGATGTTGTCTGACTCACTGTGATCTCCAGCATTTGTTGTTTTCAGTACAGATTCCAGCATCTGCAGTAATTATGTTTTCAAAGATGATCAGAATGGTTGGTGTCTTACCACCAGGGGGCAATGCAACACAGACCGGAATGCCACTTAAAATAAGAAGTTATTAAATATTTCTCAAAGATATGGGAAACATGCAGGACAGAGAGTTAATGTCCATGGTCCAGGTGAAGAGCTACTGTTGTGACAGACACCCAGTGGATTGAAAGGTCATCCCGATGCCAACTTGTGTCAATTTCTCTGAATGTGGCCTACAGCACACAGAGTGGGCATGTTGATGCCAGTGTGATTTGCAGAGGCCAAAGAAAGTTGCTCTGGACTCTGATTAGCTGCTTGCAGGCTCAAGTGAGTGAGTTCACATCAGCCTTTACTGCAATGTCCTGGTTCAGTAGGTTTCTCTGTGGCCCCAGCTCTGGCTCTGGTACAGTCTCTGTGTGTGTTGCTGATTGGGTGCATCCATTTAAAGAATTGTTCTCTTAAAATAACAGTAAGTATTGAATCAAACGAAATAGATAGTGAGATTGATGGTTTATAAGTCTTTAATATCAATATCATTGATGATGGGAAGTAGTTTGCACCCTTTCCCAGTCTGTCATCTGCGATTACGATGGTGGATTGTATTAATATTTTGTTTTCAATCATTCCACAGTCAATTACTATCCTCGTGAGGAACATGACAGGACACATGATAACTGGCAAACAGTTGCAGATTCTGTTGGGATATGCTGAGGAAGATATTTATGACTCATCACGTCAGGCAACAGCATTTGGTCTTCTGAAAGTGAGTAAAGGAGGCAACAGCTACCTGAGTTTTTATAGCATCTTGAAGCCAGTTGGAGAGATGATAAAGAGTAGTAATGCTATTGGACCCGTAATCCAAGATGAGAATTCAAATCCCACTCCTCAGCTGGTAGAATTTAAATTCAATTAATTAATCAAATCTGGAAGCAATAACCAGTCTTCATAACAGTGATCACAAAGCTACCATTGGTTGTCACAAAAGCCAAAGTGTTCAGAGAAGGAAATCTGCCATTCTTACCTGGTCTGGTCTACATATGACTCCAGATCCACAGCAGTTCAAATTGACTCTTGACTGGCCTCTGAAATGGCTGAGCAAGACACTCAGTTCAAGGGCACTTAGAGATGGGCAGCGAATGCTGCGCATCCTATAAAAGAATGAATTAAATACCCCAACACACATCCCATGAGAATAATCAGGCAAAATATGATACTGAGCCACTTGAGGTATTGGAAATAAAGGTTTTAAGGAACAGTTTCAGGATGGAAAGAGAGGAGGAAGTTCTAGAGCTCCGTGTCTGGGCAACTGAGGGCACAGTGCCAGTGAAGGAGCCAGTGAAATTGGGCAAGTCAAGAGGACCATCTTCAACTGGAGCTGAAGAAGATTTAGAGATTAGGGTAGGACCGAGGCATTAGGATTTGAAAATGAGGAAAGGAATTTTTCAATTCAGGAATGTGTTGAAAGCATTCAGGGAAGATAAACCCTGGAATGTGAGCAAGGGTAGGTTTGAGTTGGATTTTTTTGAAGCGTAAGAAGCAAGTGGATTGAGACATGTGATGTGAAGGATGAAAATGAGAGGAAACCAATCTCTCCCTCTCTTCTCTCTCCCTCTCTCCCTCCATCCCTCCATCCTCTCCCCTTTCCCCTCCCTCTCCCTCCCTCCCTCCCTTCCCCTTCTCCCTCCCTCAGAGTTTAGAATGTGGTCTCCCTAGGCACCGCTTGTTGAATTGGACTCAATGCCTTCCCTTAAAGGTGACTTTTTGTGAGAAAGGAATGTTTAAAGTAAGACTACATCCAAATGCCATGTCTCTCAGTCTCTGGCTATCCCATGGAGCCTCAGGATATGGGACAGTACTGAAGGAGGCCATTTGGCCAATAATGCCTGTGCTGCCTAATTGAAAGAGTTTTCCATTTAGTCCTACACACCCTGCCCTTGTCTCTAATTTAGCCCCGTATGTTTTGCCTTTCGAGCTGAGATCTGATTGCCTTTTAAAAGTTGCTGATTCGGCTCCCATCTCCCTTTTCTTTTGTCAGAGGTTGGTATTTCACTACTGTGCAATGTTTTCAATTTAAATTGTGGATCCATCCAAACCCATCCATGTGAGGGCTGCTGGATTAGCAGATTAATGCCTTGGTACTGCATTTGCTATGGCAACATGACAATCCAACTTCAAACCCTTATTGCCCAGTTCCCCCTTATCCTTCCTTCAGACTCGGCAAAGCCGCAGCCTCTGTGATCATCTCAACACCTCCAGTTTCCCAAGTACTCTGGGAAGTCCCTTCTGCCCCTTAAAAGTCATGATACATGTTTCAAGCCCCTTCATTCAGTTTTTGTGGTTCAGACATTGCCTGCTGCTTTTTATCCTCACAGGCAATTCTCTCAAGAAAGCTGCTTGTTCCAGAGATGGACGAAGTGATGCAGAAAGTGGCCAAACTTGCTGTGACTGGACAGAGTGACCAGGTCCGAGTGCAGTGTCGTCAGGTCAGTGTCAAACCCCAGCACTGCAAGGTTCGGAGTTTCTCCATCCTTTACTACGGCATGTGCTGTAGATCTCAATCCGTTGCGCTTGTCATTCCTATGAACCCAAGTGCTTTTTAATGTGTTGGGATTCTGTATCTGTGCACCTGGGACTTCCAAGTCAAAGCAAGATCAAAGTTGTTCACCTTCCAAAATTTTGGTCATCACATGAAGCAACGAGAATAGAATTATTGACCAATCAGAGTGATCAGTTTCTATGACTGGTTCTCTTGTAGACTCTGACATACGGTGTGGTACCCATGCAAGTGTATGTTGGTGTTCTTGACGAGTGCTCAGTGTACAAGTGTGAGTGTGTCAGTGTATGCATGCAGGTGTGTGTGTGTATCGGGGAAGTGAAGATATGGTTGGTTTTATTATATGTGTGGGCATGCATCTATGTGTGTGCCTTAGCCTTTGTTTTTCTGTGTCTCAAATTTGTTTCTGCATAAATGTTTTTTTTAGTATATTCAGTGCCCCCATTCTGTTGTAATCATTTTATCTGTTTGTTTCTTTGTGTCAGGTTTATTTGAAGTTTGTTCTGGATTATCCCCTGGGAAGTAAACTGAAGTCTCACCTTGAGTTCATTGTGGCACAGCTTTCGTAAGTCATGTTTCATCTGGGACTGGTATTTCCTCATAAATTTGTTTCTTGAAAGAATGGAGTCCATTGCAACAGATCCATGAGGATGGGATCCCAGTCCAGGGATTGTTGAATTGTGGCTCAGTGGTTAATGCATAAGCTTGTAAATACAAGTCTCATTCCACAGACTTGGAACATACGATCAAAGTGGCCAGACTGGAGTATTAAACACTTGCAGGGCATGGGAATGGAACCAGCTTAGTCAGAGGGTCAGTACTGAGGGAGTGCCACACTGTCAGAGGGTCAGTACTGAGAGAGCGCTGCACTGTCTGAGGGTCAGTACTGAGGGAGTGCCACACTGTCTGAGGTCAGTACTGAGGGAGCACTGCACTGTCCAAGGGTCAGTACTGAGGGAGCACTGCACTGTCGGACAGTCGGTGCTGAGGGAGTGCCACACTGTCAGAGGATTAGTACTGAGGGAGTGCTGCATTGTCTGAAGGACTGTTTTTTGATGAGATCACAAAATGAAGCCCTGCCTATTCTCTTGAGTTTGTGTTAAAGATCCTAAGATAATATTTTAGTCACAATGACATGGAAACGAATTAAACTTTTGGTCTTATTGTTACTTGTTGTGAATTGGCTGCTGAGATTACAGCAGGTTTTACTGCAGTGCCGATGTGTATCTTTCTTGAGAGTCTTGTGATGCAGTGGTAGTGTCCCTACCTTCTAGCTACATCCTGGTTCAGGTTCCACCTATCCAGAGGTGTGCTACGAAAGATCCGAGCAGATTCATTAAGGAAGTAATTGTGCGTTCACTGAGCGGGGCAGTGCTTCTCTATTCAATCCACTCTCTGTGTACACTAAAAACAGAATGGCCATACATGGTGGTTGGCTTGGAGAAATCCGGATATAATAATTTAAGAGAAAGCACCTTGTAAAATAATAGTGAATGAAAACTGTATTAATGTTTTAAAAAATCTTTTGCTTCTGTCCTGTGTTTAGCTATGAACATGATATTGGAAGAGAATCTGCATTGGAAATGCTAGCTTATATCTTTCAATCCTTTCCACAGGTTGGTTCATAAGATATTAAACATATACTTTATACCTGGCGTTGTGTGCTGATTAGTTGGCAAATAAACTCTGAAGGACTGAGATGTTGCTAAATTGAAAGCAATGGGATACTGTAGGCTTCCCAAGCTCAAAAAAGACCAAGATGTGAACCCATTCCTTTTAGTTACAGAGAATGGGTCCTTGTATATCAATTTGTGTCATTTCTTGTGAACCTGAATGAGCCATGTTAAATTGGTTCTTAGTGTAGCTATTGGCACATTCCGGATTATTCAGCATGTGTTGACCATTCCAATAAACCCAGTGAAGAATTCAGGAGGAACCCCTTCAGTCATAAGATGAAAATGTGAAACTTCTGATCACTGCGGCACTGTGGCTCTGTGGTTAGCACTGCTGCCTCACAGCGCCAGGGACCCGGGTTCGATTCCCGTGTTGGGCGATTGTCTGTGTGGAGTTGGCATATTCTCCCCATGTCTGCGTGAGTTTCCTCCGGGTGCTCCAGTTTCCTCCCACAATCCAAAGATGTGCAAGTCAGGTGAGTTGGCCATGCTAAATTGCCCATGGTGTTAGGTGCATTAATCAGGGGTAAATACAGGGTAGGGGAATGGGTCTGGGTGGGTTACTCTGCACATGGTTGGTGTGGACTTGTTGGGCGGAAGGGCCTGTTTCCATACTGTAGGGAATCTAATCTAATCTAAGAAGTGGTTGTGGTGAATATCAAAAGATAAAATGAAGGCAAAGCCAGTTGAAACACAAGGGGGAAGGAGATATAGGGATACGCTGACAAGGCAAGATGAAGAGGGTCAGGGGGACACTTACTGTTGAAGATTGTCACTGTTGGATCGAATAACCTGTTCCAAATCTGATGAATCTCTCTGAACTCTGATTAAATCTCCTCCTTGATGTTCCCAACTCTGAGAGGATTTTTCACAGCTTTTCAACTCAAAACTGATTTTGTTGCATCTTGAGCATTGTAACAAAACCAGAAATAGCTGGAGAAACTCAGCAAATCTGGCAGCATATGTGAGGTGAAAGCGAGGTTAATATTCCAAGTACTCTAACTCCTCATCAGGCAATATCTGATACTGAGCTGCACGAGGTATTGGAGTTATATGAGGTACATTCTTCTGATGGAGTCACTTGGCTCAAAATGCTAATTCTGCTTTCTTACCACAGATGCTGCCAGACCTGCTGAGTTTCTCCAGCTATTTCTGTATTTTGTTTGAGAGCTCGAGCATCGGCGGTTCTTTGTTTTATTAAATCCACATCTAACGTGTTTCTGAATGTCTTTGTGTCTGTCGGCAGGGTCTGCTTCATCAGTATTATGCCCTTTTCTTCATCCCTGTCACTCTGATGATTGTGAATGATGATTCACCGAGCTGCAAGAAGATGGCAGCTCTGGTAGCTCAGTCGTTGTTGAGCAAGGTGGACGAGAAGCACAAGGACCTGATGTTTTCGTTGGTCTTGACGTGGTTCCAAAGTGAAAAGGTTGGGGCTTGGGTCTGCAGCAGTTTGGGAGGATCATTAATGTTTGGGATTCACTTCCCTTGGAAGAGAGTTCTTAAATTTATTCAGAGCTGAGGTGATGTTTGGCTCATATCCCTCAAAACCTTTCCTATTCATATGCCTCTCCAAATGTCTTTTAGATGTTGAAACTATACCTGCATCAACCACTTCCTCTGGCATATACGCACCACCCTCTGTGTGAAAAAGTTGCCCCTCTCAACTTAAAATTATGCTTTCTAATTTTGAACTTCCCCTACCTCAGGAAAAGCCCTTTGTTGTTTGCCTTACCTATGCCCCTCATGATTTTATAAATTCAATATGGTCACCCCTCAATCTTCCTCTGCGCCAGGGGAAAAAAGCCCCAGCCTATCCAGCCCCTCCATATAACTCAAACCCTCCAGTCCTAGGAACATCCATGTAAATCTTTGTATCCATTCCAATTTAATAATATCCTTCCTATAGCACGGCAACTCGAACTGTATTCCAAAGTGGCCTCACCAATATCCTGCACCGCCACAACATGACATCCCAGCTGCTGTACTCAATGCTCTGACTGTTGAAGGCAAACTTGTCAAATGCCTTCTTCCCTACCCTGTCCACCACTTTCAAGGAATCTAGGTTTTTCTGTTGGACAGCACCAAGAGTTTCAAAGAGGGAATTGCAAGTCTTGGGCCAGTGCTGACTCAAGGAATAGCTGTCTGTAGTGAGTCTAAAGACATGGGAAATATGCCAGGGGCTAGACCTGGACAATTCAGGATTGTGAGAGTTCTTGGCCTGAAGGAGATTGTATAGATGGGTGAGTTGGCAGGCTTTATTTGAATGCAAAGAGATTTTTTAAATGTGACAGAACAATGCTGTTTAGTGTGATGAGAGCAAAATCTGAAGTAAAACCAAATAATGCTGGAGCTCAGCCTGTCTCGCAGTATCTGAGAGAACATCTGAGTTACCATTTCAGCCTATGACTTTTTCAGTTATGTCCCTGTTACAGATCTCTCACCGTCGACTGGCTGCCCATACTTGTGGGCTTTTTGTTGAAACTGAAGGAACCACCTTTGAGAAACGACTTGGGATCGTTCTTCCAATCCTTGAAGCCGCAATTGATCCTGGAAATTTCCAAGATGTGAGTCCTGCTCATGCACCGTGCAGTTTTTATTAAAACTCCATGTTGGATTTGGGGATGGGGCTGGTCAGCTCACATAACAAACTTATTTTCTTAGCGAGTTTTGAGAAGATTTGTAGCTCAGGCTGAGGTTTTGGATTTAGGTTTGCTCACTGAGCTGGAAGGTTCATTTCCAGACATTTCATTACCCTACTAGGTAACATCTTCAGTGGGCCTCAGACAAAGCACTGTTGATAATTCCTGCTTTCTATTTACATGTTTGGGTTTCTTTTGACCTTCCAGCTCAGCGAGCAAACCTATATCCAAAACTTATTTTCTGTGTAAATGCAGAATTGCAGTACTGTCTCATGAATTGAGCTCTAGCAGTATTGATCAAGAGGAGCTATGTTAGTGTCTTGGATTTCGAAGGTCAAGGTGCATCTGTTAAAGCTCATGGGCATAAATGTGGCACACAGTTGCCCCAGTATGCGCTCTCATTATTCAGGGCTCGATCTGGGGCAGTCTGGCTGTGTTTCTCTAAGCCAGCCCTCACATGAAGAGAATACAAGAAACAGAGAGATGTAGATAGGTTAAATAAATGCACAAAAGAGTGCCAGATGGAGAGGAAACGTGAACTTGTCAACTTTGGCAGGAAAAGTAGAAAAATGACATATAATTCAGCTTGCAGAACAGAGGTACAGAGGATTTTGCGTGAATCTTGCGAATCACAAGAAGAATGCAGGTGCAGCACCTGATTGTGAAGTGAAATTAAATGTTGTTTATTGCCAGGGAATTTGAGTATAAAAACAGGGATGTTTTGCTATAGTTACATAAGATAATAGTTTCATGAGCAGTTCTGGTCTTTTATTTTTAAGCAAGGATATAATTGCCCTGGGAGCAGTTTGTAGGAGGCGAAGAGCCCGGGCACAGACGAGAGTTCTATTTAATGGTGAGATGTGGTGATCTGGAATACACAGTCTGAGAAGGGAGGAGGAGGGAAGTTCTGAGTAGAAATTGGATAAATATTTGTGAAGGGGATTACTTGCAAAGCTATGGGGAAAGAGCAGGAGATTGGGACTAAATTCCAAAACTGGCTGCCCTCCAGCTTTGCTGGATAAAGTGTGGAGCTGAGAAAAGTGCAGCAGGTCAAGGAGAAGGGGAATCGACATCTTAGGCCGGAACCTTTCATCAGGGCTGGGGGAGGGGACTGAGAAATAAATGGGGGAAAGGTGGCTGTGATTGGTCAGTGGGAAAGGTGGAGCCGATATATGGGAAGGAAGATGGACAGGTCGGATCAGGTTACGGGGACAGAGTGGAGAGGAAGGACTGGGCCTGGGATGAGGTGGGTCTCCAGCTCTGCTGTACAATTCTGATTAGAACATTTACATCTCTGGCCTTGCTCCTGACAAAGACAAATCTGATCCTGGATCCATTTCCGATCTAAGCTGGATAGCCATGAGTTTACAGTCTGTTTCTGGTCTTTGTTCAGATCCATGAGGAAGCGGAAGAGAAAGCCACAGACCGTTTGCTGTTCAACCTCTTGACTCTGACTGTGAAACTGGTGAAGAATTGCAACTTGGTCCAGCTGCTCAAACCACACCCCATTCTCACCACGATCTGGGGTAGGTACAGTCCTTCCACTGCTGGTTAAACACCGGGCACTCCTCAAAAGCCTCATTCCTGATGAAGGGCTTATGTCCGAAAAGTCGATACTCCTTCTCGGATGCTGCCTGACCTGCTGTGCTTTTCCAGCACCACACTCTTGACTCTGATCTCCAGCATCTGCAGTCCTCACTCTCTTCCCTCTGCTCAAAAGCTGACCCAGGGGTGGCCAACAAAGTAGTGCTGCTGTCATCAAGTTTGTGTGGGGCTAGATGCGTGGGAGGGAGTGTGAGGGTGATGATGTTTAACTGTTTAGGCCATGTCTCATCTGCTCTGAGCTTTTAGGACCCAGATCTTTGTTATAATGGCTAATCTTTACACTCGAAAGAACCTGGAAAATAAGGTCTGGGCATTTAGCCCCTTGAAGCTGCCACTCCATTCGGATATCCTGTTGGTACTGAACCTCAGTTTCACTCTCCAACTTAATTCTCTCAGTGTCTAAGAATCTGTCGACCCCAACCTCAAATGTACTGAGTGATTAAGCAGCAACAGCCCTACACTGTAGGACATTTTGGAGATTGACAGCCCTCTGAGTCAAAATCCCTCTTATCTCAGTCTATATGGCTGACTCCCTCGAAACTGCAGGTACCCGTTTCCTTTGGTGGTAGGTTAGCGGGTGTAGTGATAATGTCTTTGGATTAGGAGGCCAGAGGACCAGGTAAATACTCTAGAGACATATCATTAAATTGTACCATGGCAACTAGTGGAATTTAAATTCATTTAAAAGTAATGTTCAATTAATAATTGAATGGTAGTCTTGTAGGGGATGGGTTAGTTGATTTGGCTGGATGGCTGGTTTGCGATGTGGGTTCCATTCCTACACCAGCTATGGTTACTGGGAAGGACTCCTTCATCTCCCCTCACCTGAGGCATGGAGGTACTCAGGTTAAACCACCTTCAGTCGTCCCTCTCTCCCGAATGAGAGAGCTACCCTAAAGCAACTTTATCTTTAGATTTGTTCTGGTGAGAATGAGACTATCACTGACTGTTGTAAAAAGCCATCTGGTTCATTATAATGCCCTTCAGAGGGGGAAATCTGCCATCCTTACCCAGTCTGACTCCAGATCCACAGTAATGTGGTTGACTCTTAACTGCCCTCTGAAATGCCTGAGCAAGCCACTCAGTTTAAGGGCAATTAGGAACGGGCAACAAGCTCTGGCCTTGTCGACAATACCCGCATCCCATCTAAGAATTTCTGAAAAGTACATTGAAGGGTTCATAAACTAGGACCCCACCAAACTCGAATCTGCTAACTCACCACCAGGTCACATCCAAGCTCATCTGTGGCACCCTCACTCCTGGGTTTGGCTCACCTCTGCCCAGCTGTTCGGAATGCTGTTCGCCTCCTATCAACCTGAAGAGCTGGTGGCCAAGTGGAACTCTGGCAAGGCACTGATCACGGAACAGAATTCCATGGAGACGCCAGCGGCACAGTTCTTGCTGGAAGAGCTGGACAGAAAGGTAGGCCCCTCCCGGAGAGAGAAGTGCTTTGATTCATGCCGTCCAGGCAAGACTGCAAATGTTGGTGAAATGCTGTCCACTCATTGATTCTCCATAAAAACCAAAGGGGCTAAACCTCTTCTCCTGCACAAAGAGAGCTCAACAGTTGCCTGGGGAGATTTGGAAATGAAGGGTTTGACAAAAGAGTCATAGAGACCTTCTCTCCACTTGATAATGACACCAGGTGTACAGGCCTTAAAAAGTAGAGGGTCACAAGATAAACATCCTTGCCCACAGAAGGAAGGATATGGGGTTCATTAAAACGAGGAATGCTCTTCTTCAGCACTGGCATTCTGACACTGAGGCACTCCCTCTGACAGTGCAGCGCTCCTTCAGCGCCAACCCTCTCCCACAGCGGCATTCCCTCAACACCGACCTCCGACAATGCGGCACTCCCTCAGCACCGACCCTCTGACAGTGACTGCTCCCTCAGCACCGACCCTTTGACACTGTGGCACTCCCTCAGAACTGACTCTCCGACAGTGTGGCACTCCCTCAGCACTACCCTCCGACACTGTGATGCTCCCTCAGCACCGACGCTCCCTCAGCACCGACACTGCGGCACTCCCTCAGTACTGACCCTCCGACAGTGCGGCACTCCCTCAGCACTGACCCTCCGACAGTGACCACTCCCTCAGCACCGACCCTTTGATACTGCGGCACTTTCTCAGCCCCAACAGTGCAGCACTCCCTCAGCACTGACCCTCCGACATTTCAGTGCTTCCTCAACACCGACCCTCCGACGCTCCCTCAGCACTGACCCCATGAAAGAGTGGAGTTCTCCTTGGACTGGTTGCTTCAGAGACTGATGGACTGATGTCTCTGAACTGAAACCACAGCCTTCTGGTTCAGCCAACTGTGCTTCACACTGAACCAACTGCACTGTTGGTTACAGCTCACGTTACTGTGCGAATGATCTGAATATTAGTACACCCCTCTGTTTACCACATACGGGAAGTAGTATATTGAGACGTTACTGTACTTGTCATCCAATTTTATCAGATTTCTCTTGCTGTTCTTATTTAGCAACACGTTGAACAGTCAGTTACATTGTCATGGGAACAGGTGACCACTATGCAGGATGCAGTTGTTTACTGTCGGTTCTGTTATAACGCAATAGTTCCATTCTTGTGTGACTCCGGGTTATAAGAAAATCACATAAATTCAGCATAATTTAAACTAATGGGATTAGAAACACATTATAACTGAAACAGGTACGACAAGTTTGCGTTCTACAAATAATGGTCTAAATTCTCG
Source organism: Chiloscyllium plagiosum (assembly GCF_004010195.1). NCBI lineage: Eukaryota > Metazoa > Chordata > Chondrichthyes > Orectolobiformes > Hemiscylliidae > Chiloscyllium > Chiloscyllium plagiosum. Next base: position 49,721,783 of record NC_057728.1, read on the forward strand.
AATAGCGTTGTAGCCAGTTTACGTTGAAGAAACTCACGTTACTGCAGAACTGAGTGTAGTTTGGGAATGTAGTCCTTGGTAACTACTGAAGTGGCTAAAAATGAGCCTTTGTGGCTCTGTTGCCTTTAACCAATGGCACAGCGTGGAGGTTCATGTTACTGAAGTTTGACCTCCAGCCTTGTGCAGAAACGTTGAGTGCGAGCAGGAGGGGACCGGTGAGATTGCAAAGTGTCCGCTCTGTGACAGGTGCAGGAAAACCTCCTCCTAAACTTTGGCTGCTTGGAGTCAAACCCGGTGCACTTATTGCATCCTCATGACATTCCAGAGAAAAGTGCTTTCTGAAATGCAATTTTAAAAATCTCACAACACCAGGTTATAGTCTAACAAGTTTAATTGGAAGCACTAGCTTTCAGAGCGCTGCTTCTTCATCAGAAGGTTGTGGATCCAAATCTCCAAATCATGAAATGCAATTGTTCATGTAGGAAATACAACAGCCAAATTGTGCATAGGGAGATCCCACAAACAGCAATGTCGAGAGATAACTGTAATAGATAGGCCAGCGCGGGAGCTATGGGCTAAATAGCTTTGTTTGCCGCTGTTTCATTCAAGATTTGTTGACTGACTGAATGGAATATCCTTGTGTGTTTTGATTTCTGTGAAGCGTCCCCTTGATTTTACATCCTAAATTTCTCAACACTGACAATTTGTCTTTCAGACCAAACTCTTGGCTTTAGCCTTTTGTCATCAGCTGCAGTCCAAGTTCCTGGATCTCACGCTGGGTGAACAGGTATGAAGAGGTATTACTGTTACGTCACAAATGCAGAGAGTGCTGAAGAAACTCAGCAGATCTGGCAGCATCTGTGGAGAGAGATGCAGTTAATATTTCGAGTCCACATCCTACTCTCCACAGATGCTGCCCGACTTGCTGAGTTTCTTCAGCACTCTCTGCATCGATTTCTGATTTCCAGCTTGCACAGTATTTTGCTTTTATTAATGTCCTGTCACCTGGGACTGCAAGGATGGGTCTGGTTAGAACTGGAAACGGTTATTGAGTCACCAAAGGAAAGCATCTAATAGCCCGGGTTACATTTTCTCACAATCATCATTAAATGTTTATTCTGCTGATGCCAAATTTCCTTTAGCTGCACTGCTCACGTCCTAACATCTCCTATTACTTCAGAATGTTTTTTGTCAGTTTGAGAAGCCAGTGAAGATGGAATTTTTAAGGGAAATAAAAACCTGTACATTTAACTAAATCTTATACCTTGCACCTGCCAAAGCTTTGTTCTGCACCTCAGTGAAACACAGCCACTGTTGCAGCTTGGGAAATCTGGCTGCCATTTTGTGCACAGCAACACAGCAATGACCAGGTAGTCTGGCTTCGTGAAGTTGGTTGAGAGTTCAACAGGGCACTGAGGGGTGGTCACCTGTCTCTGCATAATAACGCAGAAACTTTCATTTATATCCACCCATGAGGATAGACCTGAGCTTCGGTTTAATCTCTTATTTAAAAGATGCCCCTTCCAACTTTGTAGCATGCATTCAGCGCAAAATCTTCTCGCCATGTAACATTTAAGTGCGTTAATATGTCAGTGGGTGGGATCGTTTAGTTTGGCTCGCACTTGCTTGCACATCCCATTTGAGTGTCAAACACAATCCTTGACATTCAGCCCTCTCGTTGCCAAACAGGTGATAAAGAACTTGCTGTTTGTGGCCAAAGTCATCTTCCTCTTGGAGTCTGTTGACTGTGGAGATGAAAAGGTGGATGAAAAGACAGAGGAGAGCGAGGATGAAATGGGAGCAGACGAAACTGAGGAAGACACGGCAGGAAAAGTTGCGTCTGATGGTGCCAAAGGGAAGAGAGCAACCCTGATGTGGCTGATCAGGAAGCTGTGTACTCTTGCCAAGAGAGAAGCAGCTCATTCCCCGAAAATATCTTTGAAGGTACTGATAGTCTCCTGTTTGCATTTCTGTGGTAGTCCAAGTCATAGGAAACCTCAGGTTGTTTCACAATAGACAGAACGGTGGTGGAACGAATGGTGGGGAGGGGTTGTTGATAAAGAACAACGTTAGAAAATAAGACTTAAAAACCCAGAAAGGGGGCATAATGGGGTTTTGGAGGGTAAATGAGGTTACAGGATTGGGAAGAACCCATTCACATCTCTAGTTTGTTCCATGATTCACCAAAACATTGGCTGATCTATATCCTATTTACCTTCCTTTCCTCCAAATCTTGTAATACCTTCGCCTAGTGAAAATCTAATATTTAAAATGCAACATTACAGAAATTTACCTCCTCCTTACTACCCTTGTGCCCCAGCAGTATGTCTTTATAAATTGTTTGCATGAGATTATTTACTGAGTTGTTTATTTTTGCACGGGGTACTGGTGTTTGTGGTAAGTGCAGCACTTGTTGCCAATCTCAATTGCTCTTGAACTGAGCGCCTTGTTAAGTCATTACGGAGGGTGGTCCAAAGTGAGCCACATTGCTTTGGGCCTAGACAAGGTAAGGGTAGCAGATTTCCCTCCCTAAAGCATGTTCGTGAACCAGATTGGCTTATATGGCAATTGAGAATGGTCCCTATTAGCTTAGCTTTTATTTCCAGACTTTATTGTATTGAAATTTTGCCATTTACCACGGTGGGTTTGAATCTGTCTGTCTGGAACATTGGATTACTAGTCCAGTGACATTACCACTATGCCACCACCTCCGTTTAGGATTCCAGTTGGTGAACAATGCCCTTCACCTTGTGAATCTGAACGCAGTTAACATATAATTAGCAAACCATCTTAAAATCCTGAAATGAATCTCCACTAACTCACCACTTCTCCTTCAGGACCATAATGGTCTCCTCTGGTGTCTTTGTACTTGGGTGAAGTTAGCAAAATAAACATTTATTGCCATATTCCCCAAAGCTGTGACTGGGTGCATCAGTAATTCCCATTTGGAACGTGTATGTTGTGGACTTTCAGGCAAATGGTCTCCTTGAAGTTACAAGGTGAGCTCTTTACAAACTCCACCTGCCTTAGGCAGCGGGGTGGTTAAGAGACTAATATTTACTTTCATTGTTTTTTTTCTCTCCAGAGGACATGCGTCTTTAAGTTCCTTGGAGCAATCTCCGTAAACCTTGGAATGGAAGGAGTGAAGCCTTATCTCCCAGTAATTATTGCGCCTCTTTACAGGGAATTGAACAGTACTTACGCAGAGCAAGGTAAGCTTCATTATTGGAGTTGATCAACCATTCCTGCTTATCCGGGTATTGAATCTCTGACAGTGTCTCTTTACAAAACTCCCCAACTGGCTCCATTGCTAAAGAGATGGTTGAAGTCTGTGTTGTGAAATTGTAGATCACCAAAAGATACCATTCAGCCCATCATGTTTGTGTCAACATCCAGTTGATCCCAATCCCTTGCTCTTTCCCCATGGTTTTGTAAATATTTTTCCTTTTCAAACATCCAGATTTAGCTGTTAGCCTCTGTTGGGTTAAATTTCATACGGTGAAATAGATAGGGTGAGCTGGTATCAGCCTATGTGGTAACGCGAATGTGTGAGCTTATGGTGCATCTTTTAACATTTTACACATCATTGGAGGTGACACTTAGCGCTGTGGAATGCAGGTCAGGGTGAGATTGCAGCTAACCTTTTAAAAATTCAAGCAATAAAGGGAAACTAACAACATATCTGATCAGCATTTGCAAAGCATGAACTCCAGCTAAACCAATCTGCCTCATAGAATGTGCAGCTAGGGAACAGGCTATTCAGCCCCTCTGTTCCATGTTGGGTGTTGTGCTCCTTTCAGGCCTCTCTCCCATCCCATTCCATAAACATACTTTTCTCCCTCATGTACCTATCCACCTCCTCTTAAATGTATATGCTATTTTCCCCAGCCTCTCTTTGAGGTAGTGAGTTCCACATTATTAATTGCTACACGAGGAAGAATTTCAGTCACTTATTAACTGATTCCCTGAGTTAACCCAAAGCCTAGCCAATGACTTTTAGAAGTTGAACACCAAACAAAAAAAAGCACAAAAAACTGCGAATGCTGGAAATCAGAAACAAAAACAGAAATTTCTAGAAAAACCCAGCAGATCTGATAGCACCTGTGGAGAGAAAGCAGAATTAATATTTGGGCCCAGTGACCCTTCTTCAAAACTGAAGAAATGTTAACTGTGCTTTCTCTTCACAGATGCTGTCAGATCTGCTGAGTTTTTCCAGCAATTTCAATTTTTGTTTTTGACTTTAGTTCGTTAGTTGCTTCATTAAGGTGGGAATGCTGTGGTTTGTTTTGGTTGATGTGTTCCTGGTTTTGAAAATGCCTTGAGGTTCAGTGAGCTCTGTCCCTGCTACATACAGGGCCTGGTATTTATAGTTTAGCCTTTGAAATGACCCAGCCTGCTGCTGCTGCTTTGTCCTCTTCCCCTTTCAGACTCGACATTGAGGAACCTTTCCCAGGAGATCATCGAGCTGCTGAAGAAACTGGTTGGGTTGGAAACGTTCTCTCTGGGCTTTGCAGCCGTGCAGAAGCAGGCCAGCCAGAAGAAAGCTTTGCGGAAAAGACAGAAAGCTCTGCAGGTTGGGACAGAGTCATGGCGGGCTGTGAAATGGCTGCTTCCTCATACTCCCTACAGCGGAACATTTCCTCAATTCTCACCTTTCAGTCACTTATTAAAAGCTCCCTCCTTCACCAAGCAGAAGGTCACCCCTTGCTGTTGAATCTCTTGTTGACCTCACTACATTCTGTCTTTGTAACCACCTCTAGCTCCACAGCTCCCTCTGCTTCTCTGATTCAGACCTCTTGCATAGCATTTCCAGCAGAGAAACAGGCCCCTCAGCCCAGCTGCCCTGCATGAGTGCTATAGCACACAGTCCTAGCCCCGTCCTCTCATCTCATTCTACAAACACACAATTTTATTCTCTTTGTCTTGTGCTGATCTACTATCCCCTGAGTCTACGCTATTTCTCTGAGGTGGTGAGTTCCACATTCTAACTAATAAAAGCGAAATTCTGCGTATGCTGAAAATCTGAAGCAAACACAGAGAATGATGGACTGACTCACCAGCTCTGGTAGCATCTGTGGGAAGAGAAACAGTTAAGGTTTTGAGTCCAGTATAACTCTTAAGAACATATCAGATTTCTCTCTCCACAGATGCTGTCAGACCTGCTGAGTTCCTCTAGTGTTCTCTGTGTTTCAGATTCTAACTGTTGACCTGAATTTTCCTTTTCAGAAACATTAAAGCTCTCTTTCAGGCCTCACTGATTTTTACATAGCTTCTCACTTTCTGCCACTCTAGGAATGAGGGAAAGTGCCTCATTGGCTCTTCTTATGAGCTTCTTAACTTGTCATTGTTATTTTCAGTTGTATATTTGAACCCCCAGATACTGTACTCCCACATCCTTTTTACCATCTTGTTTTCCAAGAGAGAATTTGGCTTCATACCAGAGTGCACTACTCCACATTTAACTACATTGCACATTCCCAGTTTCCTCCTTTCTACCGTTGCACCACGCCTTTAGCTACTTAAGCCCTGAGCTCTGGAATTTTCCCACCTCATCCCTTTCTTTCATCTCTTAAGATGCTCCATAAAATCTACCTCTTTGACCAAGCTTTTGGTCAGCAGCCCTAAAACATCCTTTGTTTCTTTATTCTGTTTTTATTTATAATTAAAACAAAAGTTAGCCGCATGATGATCGCTGTCAATTGTTGGTTCAGCTAAGGCAATCTGCCACACTTACCTTGTCTGTCCTACATATGACTCCAGACCCACAGCAATGTGTTTGACTCTTCACTGCCCTCTGGGCAAATAGGAATTGGCCGCAAATGTTCACAATGATGTCCTCATTCTACAAACAAATATAAACATTGCCCACCACTGTACACACTGACTGTTGCATGAATCGTGTTATGTAATCTCCCCTGGTCTTCCCCCTGTCGCAGACCTGCCTTTAGTTCATGCTACTCCCTTTCACTAACACACAATTACTTGCATGTATATCTATCTTCAAATCTGAGGAAGGAATTCTTTCTCTCCATCGATTCTGCTGACAAGAATTTTGTTTTTTGTTTTTTTAAAATCTGTTTCTTTTCTTAAGTCATCTGTTCTTATAAGCCACCTTGTGTATTTAAATGCCACATTTTTGATAATGTTGTCCTGAAATGCCTTGGCACATTAAAGATACTGTACATTACTGATTGTAAACATGTTCATCATAAATGGGTTTACATTTTATTAACGTCAGTTCTGACTATTTCAAATGCAAGATTAGAATCGTAGAATCCCTACAGTGTGGGATCAGGCCATTCGGTCCAACGGGTCCACACTGACTCTCTGAAGAGCATCCCACCCAGACTCACCCTATCTCTGTAACCCTGCATTTCCCATGGCTAATCCAAGACCTGGATGCTGTGGACAATTTAGCATGACCAATCCACCTAATCTGCACATCTTTGGACTGTGGGAGGAAACTCACCAAGGCGCAGGGAGAATGGGCAAACACCACCCAGGCTGTCACCCAAGGGTGGAATTGTATCAGTGTCCCTGGTGCTGTGAGGCAGCAGTGCTAACCACTGAGTCACTGTGCTGCTGTTAGAGGTTGCCATTGGTGAATATTTGTTTTTGCTAATTTATTCTTATCCCAGGATATGGTCTCGCAGTTCCAGCATGTGTTGTCCATCCCTAATTGCCCTTGAATTGAGTGTCTTGCTCAGCCAGTTCTGAGGGCAGTTAAGAGATCACCACATGTAGACCAGACCAGGTAAGAACAGCAGATTTCCTTTTTTAAAGGACACTAGTGGCCCAGGTGGGTATTTATGGTGATTGGTGATTCCTGAGACTAGTTCGGATTTGTCAGTTGAATTTAAGTTCCACCAGCTGACATAGTGCCATTTTAACCTGTGTTTCCAGAGCATTAGCCTTGACCCTGGATTGAGGTTGTTGTGGCATAATGGTAGTGCCACTGGTCTGTCTGGGGGGTCACAGGTTTGAATTCAATAAAATCTGGAATTATAAGCTAGCCAGTAGTGTAACCATTGTGGATTGTCATTAAAAACCCACCTGATTCACTGAAGTCCTTGAGGGAAGGAAATCCGTCCTTTCCTGGTCTAGTCGACATGTGACCAATAATGTGTTTGTTTCTTAACGACTCTCTGAAATGGCCCTAACAACTCCTGCTCTGTTTAAGGGGCAGTTAGGGATGGACCATGAACACTGGCCCAACCAGTGACCCTCCTTCTGATGAACAAATAGAAACAGTTACACGTCCAATAGCACCATTCAGACGGTAACTCCTTAAAGATGCTATCAGTATTCCTCCATCTGTCATAATCATTGAGCCATTATTCTGTTTGTTGGAAATGGACGAAAAGGCAGAGGAGTACATTAATATGGGCACATAGTTGGCACGGACCTGGGTTAATAATATATGCAATCTTAGGTAAAGTTCCTCCATAGCAGTTTGAGAATTTAAATCTACAGTGAGGTTTTATGAATAAAACACTGGTGCACATGAAGCTGTTGTAAAAGGTTAACCAGTTCCACTGTGTCTGTTTAAGGAGGTTTGGGTGGTTCTTACCAGGTCAGAGTGCCTACAGGGGTTCAGGCTTATTCCTGATGAAGGGCTTTTGCCCGAAATGTCGATTTTGCCTGTCCTCGGATGCTGCCTGAATTGCTGTGCTCTTCCAGCACTACTGATCCAGGATCTGGTTTCCAGCATCTGCAGTCATTGTTTTTACCCCGTTTTTGCCTTCGGAAATGGACATGGGATGAATAATATATGAAGGGTTTGCCTGTGGCGCCCAGATAGATTAAAGTTTGAATGTCTGCTGACGTTTTCCAATGTATTAAGGGGCTTTGCTGTATAAATCTGATGGATACTGACCATGTTAATACTCTTCATATTTTCATTCAAAACAGGCAGTGGCAAATCCGGATATTGCCGCAAGGAAGAAACTGAAGAAGCACAAAAATAAAGCGGAAGCCAAGAAAAGAAAAATTGAAGTCCTTCGACCTGGCTACAAGGCGAAAAAGGCCCGAAGCAGCACGCTAAAGGACTTGGCCATAGTGGAGTGAAATGTTTTAGTTCAGTCGTTTTGTACGTGATGATTTTATGCCAGAAACTAAAAGATCACTTCTGATGGCCACATTTTTATTTTTGTCTCCCATTCCCAACAATTCTTTTGCAATGTGGCTCAGGAGTATTTAGCATGAAGTACAGTTTAATGTACTGTTTATCTTGGCAGATTGTCAATAAATGGTGCTTTGTGATAGCGCCTGTTCTCACAATACGCTGCTGTTATCTATCTGTTACCTTTCTGGGAGGGAAGAATGAAAGCTTTAGTGACATGAAAATTGCACATTTCAGAGCTCTGAGAGGCAGAGGGATCTCGGTGTGCTAGTGCCTGAATCACAGAAGGTTAATTTGCAGATACAGCAAGCAATTAGGTGAAAGGTTATCAGGGATTGACGTAACCAGATCACCTGTGATCTTATTCAGTGTCAAGGCAGGCTCAAGGGGTCGAATGGCTGACACCGACTGTTTGTTCATCTGTTGTAAATCAATTGATAATAATCATGACTTTGATATAAAGCAAAATGCTGGACCTTTTGAAATGTACTGCTGTATGGAGTCTGAAAGACTTGGCTGTTCACAAATACACCTTTATTTGTCAGTATTTCCATTCTGATTTAAAGCCCAAGGTGGATGTTTCTATCCCTCACATGTGCACCCCTTTACCTGAACTCCTTTAGTAACACCTTTTCCACACATCCCTCAAAACCTGGACCAGGTTCAAGTCCACTGGTGTTAATCTTAAAACTTCCAGTGCCTCCACAGCCTTTAGTGAAGGAAGAGATTTCCATTCCCTTCCTTCGAAAAAATGTTTGCTGAATTTGCTCCAAAATGACTACTTTTTTAAGGTAGTGGTTATTTATCTGGATTTCATTCTCTCGAGGCAATAAAAATCTGTTTAATAATTTGACACTTCAGTTAGATCAGCCCTCAGTTTTCTACAGTGGAGCACAAGCGTTGTGACTCTAACTTTTAATTTAACCATTTCCATTTCACTATCAATCTGTGCTATTTCCTTTCAAAAGCTAGTCTACCCTTCCTGATGTGTGGAACCTCAAACTAACTACAGTGACTCTGATAGGGCCTGACTCAGACTCTGTATAACTTAAGCATTGCATTGCCATCCTCACCTACCCTCACACCCAGCCTTGCTCCATGTGTATTCCAAGCTGTTTGTGATGACCGACTACGTAATATTGATTGGAAATTATTAACCATATCTAAACCTTGCTCCTGTTCCATTTACTGCCCAATGGCAAACTGAGATGTATGTCTCATGTCATTTATAGAACCATAGAATTTACAGTACAGGTGAAGGCCATTCAATATGTGATGTCTACACTGGCTCCCCAAACAGCTACCCAGCTAGTCCCACTTTCTAACCCTATCAGCCCTTTAAATTCATCCCTTTCAAATATATATCCAGCCCTCTTTTGAAACCTCCTATGGAATCAGCCTCCCCCACTCTCCCATGCAGCACATTCCAAATCCTAACAACTTTCTCCTCATCTCACTCCTAGCTCTCTTGCTGACCATCTTGAAGTTGTGACCCCTTGTTACTGATATGATACCTCGTGCAAATAGAATATTCTTCTTACCCCTGTTAAATTGTTCATAATTTTGACCACTTAATAATGCCACCTTAATCTTCTCTGCACCAAGGAGAATAAGCCCAATTTCTCTAATCTTTCCCTGTATCTAAAATCCCTCATTCCTGATATCTTTCTAGTAGCACTCTCTCCAGAGCTTGAGCATCCATTTGTCTAACTATAACGTTTTTATCGAAAGGTGTCTGTTTAAATTGGGCAAAGCTCCCAACTGAAGGGAAAGTCGTTCAATGGTCCTGCTTCACAGGATTTGCTGAGATGATTCTTGTAAACACCAGAACGTTGACTCACATTCTTCCTCCTCGGGATGCTTTCACTTGTTTGTAGGAGGGACAGGATGACTGGTTCATACGTAAAATAAACGGCGATGATGTTTGAATTAAAATTCACAGTCTACAGGAATTGCTGGAAAAATAAAGTGGTTTTCTTCAGACTTAAAATTGCAGAGAACAGAGATAAAGTTAGAGCCTGTGGCAAGATCTGGTGGCTTCTCACTATCTTCATAGAATCCCTGCAATGTGGAAGCAGGCCATTCAGCCCATTCCGACCCTCCACAGAGTATCCTACCCAGACCCATCCCCCATCCTTGTAACCCTGCATTTCCCATGGCTACCCCACCTCCCACCACCAAACCATCATCTCCCAGACCATCCAGAACCTCATCACCTCAGGGGATCATCCCCCATCCTTGTAACCCTGCATTTCCCATGGCTACCCCACCTCCCACCACCAAACCATCATCTCCCAGACCATCCAGAACCTCATCACCTCAGGGGATCTCCCATCCACTGCCTCCAACCTCATAGTCCCACAACCCCGCACTGCCCGTTTCTACCTCCAGCCCAAAATCCACAAACCTGACTGCCCCGGCTGACCCATTGTCTCAGCCTGCTCCTGCCCCAC
>NC_057728.1:49733475-49808585 GCF_004010195.1 Chiloscyllium plagiosum
CCCCCACCCCACTCCGGCCTATCTCCCTCACCTTGACCTCCCTCCACCTATCGCATTTCCAAAGCCCCTCCCCTAAGTCCCTCCTCCCTACCTTTTATCTTAGCCTGCTGGACACACTTTCCTCATTCCTGAAGAAGGGCTTATGCCCGAAACGTCGATTCTCCTGTTCCTTGGATGCTGCCTGACCTGCTGCGCTTTTCCAGCAACACATTTTCAGTTCTAATCCACCTAACCTGCACAACTTTGGACCTTGAGAGGAAACCGGAGCACCCGGGAGAAACCCACATAGACACAGGGAAAACATGCAACTTCCTCACAGACGATTGCCTGAGGCTGGATCGAACCCAGGTCCCTGCTCCTGTGAGGCAGCACTGCTAGCCACTGAGCAGCCATGCTGCCCATATACAATCCTAACTTGTTCAGCTATCTGATAATCAATCACATAGTTGTTGGCAGAGAAAAGGCCTTTGTCATTGATACTTGGTCACTAGTTGACAGACCAATTAGCTACAGCTGAATCTCCATTTGTACACAGCCTTTGGTTCCAATTTGTCTGCAAACTGTCTAGTAATGTTCGAACCAGCAGCTGTGTAAACAGTACTTGCAAAGAGCAGCATGTTGCTTGCTTTCAAAACTCCAGTAATCCATTGAACATTCTTTGGTTTTTAAAAGTGATCCTATCCCATTTCAATCCACAATTAAAACCACAGAAAAATAAAAAGACACAGTCTTTACAAACAACATGAACCAGAATGCTATTGATGTGCGAATGTGTCCAGTTCCAGTCTGAAATTTTAAACAAGCTAATGGGAATTTTTCAGAGTTTATTTTTCATTTGGATGTTGCACAATTGGGTGCGAAAATTGCCTCTGGGATCAACAGTAAGTTAGAAGTTAATGTGAACACAACGGAATTTCGGGATGTTCTATATCCCTGGGCAGAGGAGAACAATAAGAAATGTGGAAGCAAGAACCGAGTCTAGTAGGTGGGCAAGACACTGGCTTTCAATCTCTAGAGCCTTGTACGCAACCCAGATTTGAGAGTTGGGGAATCTTTTCGAAGCAGTTTGTAGATTCACAAAGGTTTATCATGAATCGTTCTGATAGAGTTAAGTGAGACAGAGTTAGTATTCTGTCTCAGGTGAATGAGGGGAATAATTTATTTTGGTTCTCTGGTTCCCAGAGCTCCATCACTGTGTATCTCCCTCATCTCTTACCTGAATTTGTTGTAGATGCATTGCTGAGATAAATTACAATTCGTGATAACCTTTTTGGGGCTTAGAAACTCTTAAAACAAAATGCCAGAGTGGATATAGATAGACTGCTGAGTCTAAGAATAAAGTTAAGACATTTAAAAGTGAGATGAGATATTTCTTCACAAATGGTGGTAAATCTGGAGTTTTCCACCCCAGAGGGAGGTGGAAACTCAATCATAGAGAATATTCAAGGCAGATCATTAGATTCCTAGAGACTATTGACATCAAGGGATATGGCATAGTGGTAGATGATCAACCATGAGATAAAATTGATTGTTGGAACAGACTAAATAGGCTGAATGACCTACCTCTATTCCCTTGCTTTTATGGTCCCATCCTAGATGGGGGAAAAGCAGTGACGTAGTGATGATATCATTGGATTAGTCCCCCAGAACCTTAGGTTAATGTCTTGGGGGGGCGGGGGCAGCGGTTGGAGGCTGGAGGGTAGTGAGAGTTCATAAAGCCATCCATGTACATGATACAATTTGAATTTAATAAAAATCTGAAACTAAAATGCCAGCCTAATGGTGACTGCATACCGTTGTTGTTTTAAACCAAAAGATGGTTTTCAAATGTTTGTTGGACTGTCCTTACCTGACCTGTGACTCCAGACTAGCACCAATGTCATTGACTCTAAGGTGTCCTCTGGGCAATTAGTGATGTACAATAAATGGTGGCCGAGCCAAGAAGGAATTTTTTTTAAAAGTGACTCCCTTGATACATTTGTATTTCCCCCAAATAGCAAAGTAACCACTCCCTTGTCCGTTTGATACTGATGCATTTGCCTCCTTGATGCCAGTCACCTCACTTCTTTGCTACCAAAGTCATCCTGCACAGCAGGGACCTTTCCCCTGGATTTCTGCCAGAGTGACAGACATTATTCAGCGTATTATGCCAGTGGGCCTAATTGGTTGTGATCTGATGAAGTCATCTCGAGTCAAAATGTTAGTTTGCTCTCTCTCCGTGTATGCTGGCTGACCTGCTGTGATTTCCAGCATTGGTTGTTTTCAGTACAGGCTCCAGCATCTGCAGTAATTTACTCCTAATTGGCTATGTATCTGATTTATTCAGGAAGTTCACAAATGATACAGTAGATTATTCTTTGTTTTTGAAATTCAGTTTTTCAGTTTATTGGGAAAGTCAGAAAATTTTGAACAATGACAATTTTGAACAATTCATTAATTTTGAAGCATGTGAAATATCAGTTCAGAGGAGTAATAAATCTAAGAAACAAATATTGGAACAATACATTGAAGGGATTAGTATAATAGCTGCACAAACAGACAATGTTTCAATTGAAAGTCATCTTTGTATTCCTCAGGCAATCACCCAGAGTCAATATTGTTCTTTGAAAATAACTATAGTTTTACAAACTAAATTCCATTGCCATTCTCAAACTGTGTGGACTGGATTTAAATAATCTTTGCAATTCCTCAAACTACAAGAATTATTCATTTCTTGAATGTACAAATGGGTACATTGATTTTATTAGTATAATAAATCTCTTGTATTGCTGAACAGGGTACCACTGGAAGCAGCAGTACAGGGAGAAATGGAGCTGTACAGTTAGCCAGTGACAGCAGCTGCTTGTACAGAGCCATGGGGAATTGTTTAAATAGGGAATTCTCATTATATAACACTTCTCAGTGTTCAATGTTGCCATGATTTTTGGTGCTAATGTAAGAAGTGCAACAGCTTGTGGACAGAAGCTGTGAATATACAGAATTTGGAAATGTGTAATATTTTTATTATGTTAGAGATTTGGAGTGATTCACGACAGTTGACTAGACATCAAGATTTGGTTTTTATTTGGTGCTGGGGAATTCTTGAACACAGGATATGACCTTCAAAATAGATGTCAGGAAGCACTTGTTCGCACTAAGGGAAGTGGAAATCTGGAACTCTCCTCTTAAACCTACTGTGTGGGTTCGATGAAAAGTTTCAAAACTGTGATTGATAGATTTTCTTTTTGGCTATTATGTACTATGGAATTGATGTAGGTAGATGGAATTAAGATACAGGGTGGCAGATGTTATAAAATGGAGGAGCCACCTACTGCTCTTATACATTGCCTGAGAGGGGGAGGATGCGAGAATGTGAGATGGGGATGCTCCATTGTGGCTTGGTGCAATCGAGGGAAGCATCAGCTCCATTGATGCAGTCTGTGGTATCGGTTGTGCACTGGCTACACACACAGCTGAGAATAACTGGGAACCTGTAGAAGGGGTCAACGTTTGGGGGGCATCCAGGAAGTTTAATGGAAATGTACTTGACATGTCGATAGGTGCAGACACTCTGGACCAGTGCAATCTTCGGTAGTAGTGACTTTGTGTTGACATCCTGTAAAAAGACGTTGTTCATTATCAATGGCAATGCATCGGACCATAAATAGACCTTAACATTGCTAAAAAAAATGCTTTGAAATTAGTTGCCAGCTCCACTCTTTAGATCACAATTGGCAACACTGTCAGTTTGGATGTGTATCAGCCTTGGGCTCAGTGGGTTGCATTCTCACCTTGAGATCAGAAAGTGATGGGTTTGTGTTCTGCTGCACACATTCTCGCTGAGCGAAAACTGAAATGTTTCTGTACTTAAGAAAATAGCTATTTAGATTTTTTAGATTACATTACAGTGTGGAAACAGGCCCTTCGGCCCAACAAGTCCACACCGACCTGCTGAAGCGTAACCCACCCATACCCCACATTTACCCCTTACCTAACACTATGGATAATTTAGAATGGCCAATTCACCTGACCTGCACATCTTTGGACTGTGGGAGGAAACTGGAGTACCCGGAGGAAACCCACGCAGACACGGGGAGAACGTGCAAACTCCACACAGTCAATCGCCTGAGGCGGGAATTGAACCTCGGTCTCTGGAGCTGTTAGGCAGCTGTGCTAACCACTGTGCCGTTCACAAACTGTGTGTGGTGCAAACTGATAGTTTTTAACCAATTTCAGAAAAGAAACACGAATTGCAAAAGTTTCTAAGGTTTAAACTCGGCGGGGTGGCACGGTGCCTCAGTGCTTAGCTTTGCTGCTTCACAGAACCAGGGACCCGGGTTCAATTCCAGCCTCTGTGGATTTGATGGGCCAAATGGCCTGCTTGCACACCATAGAGATTCAATGCACCCATTTACAAACATCCCACGCATGTAAAATGAGACAAACGTTATGGGTGGGAAGTCAGTGAAGTACGGTTCTGGTAGCAGTCTGGGTTACAGGCAGCTGTTGCAATGTTTTCCTTCAGTTTCATTCTGGTTCCTTTCTCCTCCTCAAGGAGGACACGTGGACACATTCATTCACCAATTTAGGATTCACCCTTTCAGAATCACTGAATGCGGTCTTTCCCTTCTCCGTTTCAAGAAGGGAATTGGCAGAGATGGAAAGAAGCTGGCTACTTGGAATTGTTTCATATGGGAGAACGCGAGAGAGAGATTTTCTCCTTCATAGGCTGGATGCTTCTGCTATATTAGCTTCTCACCCAAGAACCAATCAGGAAGCTGTTACTATGCTGAGTAGGCTTAAATCCAGCAACATTGCAGGTACATCATATAACGAGTACCAATATCCCATTCTTTTTAAAGAAGCACATCTTCCACAACAGCTTTTCCCCTTTTAAAGTCCCTAGTCCAGCAAAATAAAAATGCTGTTTACACAAAAGATAACTGAAGATGGCAGATGCGATATAGAATTCAGGAGAAGGATAGAGATTGCCATATTTTGTAAATGTCAAGGATGTGTTGACAATATGAAGCTCAAACTTAAAACAAACAAACCTCATAAGATGCTCGGTTCAATCACTCCTGTCTGCCTCAGAAACCTGGGCAATAAGAAAATATCTAGTTTTTGAAATATGAATACTAAGATGTATGTTAAAAAATTCCGTTCTCAGATCATAAGATGAACAAAAATGTTCTTGAAATTGCAAGAGTAAAATTAACTAAAACGTGACGCACAGGAAAGATAATGTCAGTACTTCAGTCATTTACCAGAGCTGCAAATCAACAGAGGTCACCCTGGAGGCAAAATGGAGGACAGCAGAAAGAAGCGTCATCCTAGGTGTGGGGTAGATGTTACAGGGCGGTTACAGGAGAGATACTGTGAGTCTGTGAGGATGCCGTGAGACAGACAAGACTGGCACATCATGACAGCACATCTGGCAGGAGGATCTATAAGAAGCTGCAGCAGAAGAATGTTTACAAATCGAATTGATTAAATGCTTGGCCAAAGATGTCGGTTTTAATGACCATGTTAGTGTTGAAGAGAGACTTGAAGAGTTTTAGAAAATGGTTAATCCTGACCACAATTTCATGATTAAACTATGACTACCGGACAAAAGGATATTGGTACAAAGTGAGGAACAACAGTTTAGACCAAGGCTCCTCTGAAATCAGTGGCTGGGAGTTGGCTGCAGAGAGGTTGGTAATGAGAACAGGCTGGAATCACTGAAGCAGAGTATCAGTTAGAGGACAAACTGTATGGAAAATTGGCTCAATGGTCCTTCTCATCTGGACTTGATACAATCGGAGAGAGATACATTGGACAGACTATGTGCACCGTGTCTATCCACAGTACCTGGCGACATTCCCTCCACCTGCCTATTGTAAATGCCTTAGCACTTGCTCCTTTGTCAAGAGCTTCCCTTTTGCAATCTGCCATCGATTTTGTTTGTAATTCTGCACTTTGGGCAGAATCTCCTGCTCCCAGCAGTGATGGGCTTGGAGAAGGGAAGGGAATGTCATTCCGCAGCTTGGTGATGCCCCCGTTTCTTTGCCACCTTCTAGTCTCTGCCCGCATTCCACCTCTAATTGAAGCCCTTTACTGAGGGTCACTGAAGGCCCTGAGACCATCGGTGCTGGGAGTTACCCCTCTTCAGGAAGGACTGTGACCAAGCAACCTCCCTGATAACAACCAAGTGTCTGTCTATTTCAGCATTGGAAACGAGCGACACATCACTGATACACACTCTCTTGGAGGCCATTACGTCCTTTCTCACAGTCTGTGGGGCTATTCACAGTTTTGCACACATTAACTCTTCAAACCAGCATCGGGATCCCTTTCATCAAAGGCACTCAATGCTCAGTCGAGGGAATGGACACTGAGTTGGAGAATGTCCACTAGAGTCACCCTCTCCCTGTTACCCCCAACCCAGGAGGACTCACAACCCGACAGTGTTATCTCTGTGATCCTACACCGAAGGTGGGTGCCATTGCTATGGCAGCCATTGCCTCTCCTCCAGGATGCTGTTGTTGGCCAGGGATTTGGGCTAGACAGGGTCTAGGTATGTCCAGAGAGCAAGTAGGTGCAGAAAGTCACCTTCATCCTCGATGTAGAATGACATTAACTCCCCTTATTGTTGCACCTTACCCGGGAGATGCAGAAACCCGCGCAGCTGGTGGTATTGATGGCCAGACAGTGGCTGCATTCTTCCTTTTCCACATACGACACGAATCTGGTCAGTGAGCATTGGGAGACAACCTGATGGCAACTCAAAGACAGGACGAGAGCCAGCAGCTGCAGGGTGTTCATACTGCAACACAGAGAGAAAGAGAGAGACAGAGAGAGATCAGCACCGCCACAATGTTTACTGGGACAAAGACTGCGTTTCTGTCAATATTCAAACAACATTTTGTCTTGCACTCATCAGGATAAATGCCAAAGTTTGCTCGGGGCACTCAAAGTTGCTTTCTCTGTGGCAACACTTGAGCCAATCAGAATGGAGTTGCCAACTAATCACCAGCTTTTATTGCCGGCAGTAGAAATTGTTGTGATTGAAATTTGGCATTCTTGTGTTTGTCCTGAGAAGTGTGAGGCTGAACGTTTATCAACATGCCTCCGTTTTTAGTGATATTCAATATCTGCGCTACCAAGGGGGCTGTTTGGAATTTCATTTTAAGTTCATTAGGTTCCTGCTGGGTTGCATGTAGATTACATCAGGTATCGTGGCAAAGCTTAAACATACATAACGTATGTTCATGTTGTACGTGTCAAACACAGCCCAGACCTGTAAAGATATTGCCATTGAGAGCTGCCAGCAATTCCCGTGTCTCAGAATCAATCAGTGCAGACACCATTGCACAAGGGGTAACATCAGCTGACACATTGAAAGTGGAAGACCATCTGCATTTTTCACTGTCCTTTGTGTAACAGCTACGTTGGCTGCACCATTGAAATTGTTGTGGACACTGCATTATCACTTGGGAAGTTTAGACACTGTGTTACTTCCACAAACACTTTATCTTTGGAAAAATAAAGCAAACATCAGATTTGAAGAGGAGGCACTCACCATTTGGATTAAACAATGTCAGTTCATCACACTGGAAGGTTGTTTAATGCATTAAGAATGCATAATGATATGAATCCAAATTCATTTCACAAAACTTCCAAGGTTTGCTGATATTCAGAGGCATCAAACAAATTCCTCACAGAACGCCGCTTGGTTTTTATCTACACCCTAGCTTTGACTTCAAGCAATTAAGTACAGTACTGACCTCTGTCAGACTTACAGCAAGAAAGGGGAATTATACATTCACACAATTCTAGTAGCACACTTGCAAAATCTACAAGAGAAAGATTGCCAACAGTTAATAGTGATGTGACATTACCTTGCAATCAAGTACTGCAATTGAAGGCAGCAGTCTTGCATCTGATTCACAGAACTTGCAAGTATTTTTATAATGGTTCGGGTCTAATCTCAAAGCTCCACACAGAAGCGATGTGACACGCTTCCCATCTGCTAAGTCAATCTATGGCTTTAAGCTAATTTAATTTAGCTGGAAGTACATAATTAATATCTCTAAAAGCAAGGACTCAGTGGAAAGGAAATTAGTTACTATCATCCCAAACAGACAATCATTTTAATAACTAAAAACAAGCTAACTTAATTGGTATTGATACAATTACTGCACGTGGCTTTGTGTTTACACACAGACTGATCCGACTGAGAGAACTGATCCCTGTGCGAAACGGTAATCAAGTAATAAAGGTGCATATAGAAACAGACAGGAACTGGGAACACAGAAACAGTTAAAGTTTCATTCTGAGGATCTTTGAGCTAAGAAAAGGTTGGACACATGGCCATCTCCAACAAGAAAATACCTATCCATGACCCACTGACATTCAGTGGCATGACCATAGCTATATCCCCCACTATCAACATCCTCTGGGCTAATACTGAGACTCGGGAAACTGAACTGTACCAGCCACATAAACGCTGTGCCTGCAACAATAAGTCAGAATTTGGGGAAAAAGAACAGAACTTCTGTTAATAAAATACTTTCCACAGTCTCGGGATCTTGCAATAAAATATTTCCCACTTGCCTGGGTAGGGGCAGCTCCGACAACACTCAAGAAACATGTCAGCATCCAAGACATAGCCGCCTGCTTGATTGAGGCTCTATCCACCACTTTCAATGTTTAAACCATTCATTACAGAAAAATCATGGCAGCGAGAGGTACCATATATGAGATACATTTTTGTAACTCTCCAAGCACATACAGTTACAATGTTTAAAGGTCATTTGGAAGAAGTACATGAGTAGGAGAGGTTTTGGAGGCAAGTGGAACTAGTTTAGTTTGGGAACCTGGTCAGTGTGGTCCAGGTTGGATGGAAATGTCTGTTTCCATGCTGTACCACTCTAAGTCTCCTCAGACAGCACCTTCCAAATCCACAATCTAGAGGGACAAGAGTGTCAGATGTACAGGAACACCACCAGCTGCAAGTTCCCCTCCAAGCCGACTCAGAAATATATCAGCCATTCTTTTAGTGCCACTGGATCAAAATCTTGGACTTCCCTCCAAAACAGCTTCCCTACAGTAGCTGTCTCTGAACCCCACAGGCTGCAGTGTTTCAAGAAGACAGCTCATCATCACCGTGTCCCAAGCTATTAACAATGGAGAATAAACACTGGCTTGAACATGAACCCATAACGTTCTTGAGCTGTGCTATGTGGATGCAAGTTGTTGTAGTTGTCTACAAAGTTTGGAGTTGGATGTATAATTTAGTTGTCTATGTGCTCTGTCCAAAGTCTGGTTTTTGTCTCATTGTTTGCTGGTGCTATATCCTGAGCCATTTTCCCAGTAGGCATTATCTGTGGTGGTTTGTCGCTACCTTTGACCCTCAGGGGCAAGAGACAAGGAGGTAATTCCCAGGTCTAACTGAGCCAGAATGGGGACTGAATCATGCTGTCACCATCATTCTGAACTATACCTTAACTGTCTATCCAACTGAGCTAACCAGGCCACAAAAACCAAGTTGCTGGAAAAGCGCAGCATGTCAGGCAGCATCCAAGGAGAAGGAGAATCGACGTTTTGGGCATGAATCCTTCTTCAAAAACCAAGTACAAAGAAATGATTGCTACAGATGGTGGGTTCAGCTGTCCCATTGCTATTTGTGGCATTTTGCAATGTATGATATCACAGAATGGTGGCAGTGTGACAGTGCAGAAGGAGGCCATTCAGCACATCATAACTACACTAGCCCTTCAAATAAGCACCATTTATCTAGCCAATCTCCCACCTTTCCCCCACATCTTTACACATTAGTTCTATCCAATATCCTCTTGAATGCTCTGGTTGGACGTGCTTCCGCTACACTATCAGACCCTAACTGCTTGCTGAGTGATTCGAATTCTGCTGTGGCAGATGGCGGAATTTGAATTCAATAAAAATGTAGTATTAAAAGTCTAAGAATGGCTGTGATGCCACTGCAGATTATTGGGTAAAAACCCACCTGGTTCACTAATGTCCTTTAGGGAAGGAAACTGCCATCCTTGCCCAATCTGGCCTACATGTGACTCCAGACCGATAGCAATGTCATTGACTCTTAACTGTCCTCTGGGCAATAAATGCTGACCTAGCCCTGTGAAGAACAATAAGAAATCACATTTGCTTCTTTGCCAGCCATTTTAAATCTATACTCACTGGTCCTTATTCCTATCCATGGCATCCAACTCACTGAAGGTTTTGGACATCTCTATCAGATCTCCTCTTAGACCTCTTCTATCCAAAGACAACAGCTCCAACTTCTTCAATCTATCCACAAGACTGATGTTTCTCATCCCTGGAAACATATTGCAAATCATTTCTGCAACTCTCTCTCCAATGCAGTCACATCTTTCTTATAGTGTGGTGCCCAGAGCTGTACAGAACTCTCCAAGTGAACTCTGACAGGAGTCTCATTCCCTAACAAACAAAATTCACAGTTTTACCAACTCATCGTGTCTTGTATAAATCTCTGCGGATTTCTCGATCAAGACTGGATATGGAGCTGAGGAAAGTCATGGAGACTGAGATGGAAGCCGGGGGGATTTGGAAATGTAGATGAAATTTTGAATTCAATGCACTGGGGATCAGAAACGTATTCCTGAGGGGAACTTAGTGCGTCACTGAAACAGTTAACCTTGAACGGAGCCCAGAAGTGACGGAGCTGCTTAGTAAACACTGTCCCCTTGTGTCCTTCACCTATCTTGCTGTTTCCCAGAATTGTCTCAATACCTCACTCAGAAAATCACTAGATATTTAACTGTTAGTCGCTAAATGACTGCTACAGAATCAAAGAAATGTTGCAGCAGAGAAGGAGGCCATTCTACCCATCAAGACAGTACTGCTTCTTCAAATGGGTATCATTACCTGGTGTCAATCTTCTGTTTATTCCCAGACCTTTCTACTCTATTTCATTTAAATAACCATCCAATGGTCTCTCAAATGCATCATTTGAACCTGTCTCCACCACATTTCCGAACAGTGTATTCCATACTCTAACAACCTAACCTGAGATTTAGTTTTTATACTCACAGCACTCTTGCTTTGTCTGCATGTCACTTTTGATCTATGCCCCTTTTGTTCTTGTCCCTTTACAAGTGGGAACTGCCTCTTCCCCTCTGCTGTAACCAGCCCACTCAAGATTTTGAAAACATTTCTCAAATCTCCTCACAGCTGCCTTCTCTCCCAGGAAAACAGTCCCAATGTCTTCAATCTGTGCTCCTAACTGAAGTTTCTCATTCCTGGAACTGTTTTTGCACTCTGTCCAATGCAGTCACATCTTTCTGATAACGTGGCACCCACGACTGTGTACAATTGTTCAGGTGAGATCTAACAAGTATCTTGCACAAGTTCAACATCACCTCCTTCTGTTTGTAAACTACTTTCCTGTTACTAAAGCTGAGAACACTGCTTTATTTCTTCTCTCTCCACCTGACCTGCCACCTTCAATGATCTGTACATGTCTGGACCCAGGTTCCTCTGCTCCTGCACTTACTTTCAAATTGAACCATCCATTTTATATTGGTCTTACAATGTTCTTCTGATCAAAATGCATCACCACACAATTCCCTGTCTTGAACTACTTCATCTGCCACCTATCCGTCCACTCCGCCCACCTGTCTGTGTTCTTCTCAAGTTCCACACTCTCCTGCTCATACCTGACAAGTTTTCTCAGCTTTATGTAATTTTGCAATTTTTGTCACTTTCCCCTTCACACCAAGATCCAGGTCATCTATATTCATCAGGAACCTTGTAATTTTATTTCTGCGCTTTTCAAAATTGCAGATTGAAATGATAATTGTTTTAAAACCAGTGTCTCCAAAAGGATGGCTGCGTAGTTTGAAAGTCAGTAACCTGACAATTATGGCAAGCATGGTCAATAACTGACTAAACAAGCAGGAATTGAAGTGGATGCAGATGAGCAGGTGTTCTGTATTCAGTTGGCAATACATTTTAATTGGTCTATGGACTAGTGACCAGTTATCAATAATGAAGGTCTTTTGTCTGCCAACTATTAAATGATTAGTCTTTATACAATAAGACATAGGAGCAGAATTAGGCCATTTGGCCCAATGAGCCTGCGCTGCCATTTGATCACGGCTAGGGGGTGAGAACATGATACAGAGAAGGGTTTCCAGTTCATGCACTGTCTCACTGATCTTTGCAATCAAAGCTCACTTTAAACTTGAAAAAAACATTAACCTTTTCTTCAGCAGTTTCTGTAAGCTATGACTTTAAATTGCTAAATCAGAGACTTTTTACAAGTGAACCAGTTACCCTATGCCTCTTGCGAACCAATGGAAGCATTCAGAAAGGGAAAACGAGAATAAACTTTCAGATCAGCAAGGGCCAACTCAACAGAATTAGTGAATAAAATCGACTAAACCGTTCTTCTCATGTTACCCCTCCCTTGTATGTTGTTTTCTCTGACTCTATGCCTGTCTGTGTGAGTGTAAGCAAAGTTTCGAAGGGATTATAGTTTTAATTTAGAATGTCACATGGCAGCAGTTTATAACTGTTTACCTCACACTTGAGTTTAATTCGTTTAATAAGTAATAATTCTTGTTAAGCACAGAAACCATGCTTTCTATCAACTGGTGACTGTCCGTCAAGGTAAATAGGGGATACATCTTATTTTGATCTTTACATTTGTGATGACTCTGGGAATAATAGGGATTATTTTTAACACACTGTCCCAATGTCACATGACAGTATTGACCCTCTGACAGTGCAGCACTCCCTCAGTTACTGACCCTCTGACAGTGTGGCACTCCCTCAGATCTGAGCATCTCACACTTTGGCTCTCCCTCAGTACTGACCCTCTGACAGTGCAGCACTCCCTCAGGACTGAACCTCGGACAGTGTGGCACTCCCTCAGGACTGACCCTCTGACAGTGCAGCACTCCCTCAGTATTGACCCTCTGACAATGCAGTACTCCCTCAGTACTGACCATCCTACAGTGCAGCACTCCCTCAGTACTGTAGTGTTAGCCTGAATTTTGTGCTGAATGCTTCATTATGGTCTCAAATCCACAAATTTCTGACTAAGAGGCAAGTGAGCTACCCATTGAATTACACCTTCCCCTTGTCTACAGGCTATAACTTTCTCCTGTGACTTTCAGTTCATCGCAGACCCGTGACCCGAACCCTGCAAGTGGGGATGATTTTTTAAAATTATCCATTTGTGGGACATGGGTGTCACTGGCTGACCAGCATTTAATTGCCCATTGTGACTGCCCTCTGCATTGCTCTGAGTCACTCAGTGAACTTGTTGTTGGTGTTTGACTGACAATATCCACATCCTGGATTAGTGGTGCTGGAAGAGCACAGCAGTTCAGACAGCATCCAAGGAGCAGTAAAATCGACGTTTCGGGCAAAAGCCCTTTTTGCCTGAAATGTCGTTTTTACTGCTCCTCGGATGCTGCCTGAACTGCTGTGCTCTTCCAGCACCACTACTCCAGGATCTGGTTTCCAGCATCTGCAGTCATTGTTTTTACACCCCTGACAACATCCACAGCAGAATGGACCTGAGCGGAGAAGTAACATCTTTAAACCACAAGAGGGAGGTGTTTGCTTCTTTATGGCACATTCGTGAAGGAGTCTGTTTATTCTGTCCAAAGGCAAGATGTTTGGGATGATGTCTCAATGTAAGATAAATGTGAGCTTTCTGTCCTGCTAAGAGAGATGAAGTGACAAAATTATTTGTAAAAGAAGATGGGGCAAAGGGAGGGAGTAAAGGGATCTGCCAACACAAATGTGCAAATCGGTCCAAATAAGAGCACAGTCAGAAAATCCATGGATAAAAGCAGACGCAAAGTCTCATTTCTAGATGGATAGGTTGGGAAAGTTGGGGAGGGAATATCACTCAGATCGGATTTGACTCTGTTTGGAGTAATTGACTGTTCTGTAGGAGCTGCTCCCCATGATGAAGTTCATTGCTGCTGCCATCCTCTGTACAAGCTCCCATTGGAGACCAACCCCTGGCCCAATGAGAAGAAGCCTGTTAGAGTTAACAAGACCTAGTTTAATTGAATAAAGATTCGTACACCTTGTGTCTCTCACTGTGTCTCACACCTGCACACACACAACATGGGTGCTGGGGAAAAAATAAGCACTACCGCACTTAGGTGGTAGTGTGGGGGTTAATACCGCAGTTACATTAGAGCCCGGGTGTCCTTGGAGAAGGAGCACGCGGTGTCGACCAACACCCTGGAGTTGTTCAGGGAGAGGTGGGCGCCACAGGGAGTGGAGTGTATTATTTCCCCCTCCAACTCTATTTTGATTTAGTCCCTACCCTCCCCTTCACTGTTTGATCACGGAGCATTGCCCTTTGATGTGAAGGGCACTGCTTGTCACTTGCCACTCGGATGTTTCCTTTCTTCGTGGTGGTGGATATTTGAATAAAGATTCGTGCACCTTGTGTCTCTCACTGTGTCTCATACCTGCACACACAGGTGCTGGGGTGCTGGGGAAAAAATAGGCGGTTAGGCAGTAGTGTGGGGGGTAAAAAAAAGAAAAAAAAACCTAGCTTGTTGCATGTTACGAGCTCAATACAGGTGACAGGCATTGTTCACAGAGACATAGAGAGGTGCAGGTGGGGAGTGAGGGGGACTGAGTCTCAGTCTTTCGGGATCCCGTGCCATTTTGTACACAACTCCACATGGCATTGCCATCATGGGTGGCACTTAACACACTCCTCAGCATTGCCCCTTACAGATCCTTACAGGCCCATGTACAACATGGTGAGAGATCTTGTGAAGTAGTCATAGTGTCCCCATCTCTGACCCAGGAGACCTGGGTTCAAGACCCCTCTGTTCCAGTGATGAGTCACAAGATGTCCGAATGAGTTGGTTAAAACAATATTGTGTACTATTCTGGCTGCCATTTTACTAAAAGGACTCTGGAGAAAGTGCATAAAAACAATTACAAGGGTTCTGTTTGGAAAAAATACACAAACTGGGAATCTACCTGCCTGGAAAAAGGAAGACTGGAGCTGGAGGTGTCTCTTAAATAGACACAGAAAGCAGGGGAAGGATTCTGTCTCCATGTTTCTGACCCCACTCCAATGGGGAAGAAGTCAAGAATGTGAGTGAGTTGGGAATACAGGGAATGCTGATTGAGTTGGGGGATGAGGAAGGATAGGAGAAGGTTAGGGCATCAATGATGGTATGGTTAAGGGAAGGTGATGGCCTCCTGGTATTGTCATTAAACTATCAATCCAGGGACTCTGGTCATGTTCCAGGGTACCAGGTCCAAATCCTGTCACAGCAGGTGATGGAATTTGAATGCATCACAAATCTGGAATTAAAAGTCTTAATGAAGACCATGAAACTGTGGCTGATTGTCAGGTTAAAAAAAAATCATTGGATTCAGTAACGGTCTAGCATATATGTGAAGTTAGAGTGGTAGACGTTGTCTACATGGACTTTAGTAAGGCCTTCAACAAGGTTCTGCATGGTAGACTGGTTAGTAAAGTTAGATCACATGGGATCCAGGGAGAGCTAGCCAATTGGATACAAAATCAGCTTGATGATAGGAGACAGAGGATGGTAGGAAAGGTTGTTGTTCAGACTGGAGGCCTGTGACCAGTGCCGTGCCTCAAGGAGCAGTGCTGGGTCCACTGTTGTTCATCATTTATATAATTGACTTGGATGAGAACGTAGGAAGCATTGTTAGTACATTAGTGGATGACACCAAGATTGATGGTATAGTGGACAGTGAAGAAGGTGATTCCAGAGTACAACAGGCTCTTGATTGATTGGGCCAGTGGCCTGAGGAATGGCAGGTGGAGTTTAATGCAGATAAGCACGAGGTGTTGCATTTTGGTAAGACAAACCACGGCAAGACTTTATAGTTAATGGTAGGGCCCTGGGAAGAATTCAGTCGAGAGTGTGGTGCTAGAAAAGCACAGCAGGTCGGGCAGCATCCGAGGAGCAGGAGAGTCAATGTTTCAAACAAAAGCCCTTCATCAGGAATGCCCCGAAGCCCTCATTCCTGGTAAAGGGCTTTTGCCTGAAACGTTGACTCTTCTGCTCCTTGGATACTGCCTGACCTGCTGTGCTTTTCCAGCATCACACTCTCAACTCTGGTCTCCAGCATCTGCAGTCCTCACTTTCGCCCTGGAGAGAATTGTTGAACAGAGAGAGACCTGGAGGTGCAGGTACGTATTTCCTTGAAAGTGGCGTCACAGGTGGACAGGATGGTGAAGAAGGTGTTTTCACATTTACCTTCATCAGTCAGAGCGTTGAGTATGGGCGCTTAAAAATGTGTTGCTGGAAAAGCGCAGCAGGTCAGGCAGCATCAAAAGAACAGGCGAATCGATGTTTCGGGCATAAGCCCTTCTTCAGGAGAATGGGAGTTGAGATTTCATGTTACAGCTGTGTGCGACATTGGTAAGGCCACCTTTGGAGAATTTCATACAATTCCTTTTGCCCAACTATAGGAAGGATGTTACTAAACTGAAAGGGTGCAAATAATGATTTACAAAGATATTACTGAGACTGATGGATTTGAGTTATGAGAGTGGTAGATGCAGGTACAGTTACACATTTAAAAGACATTTGGTTAGGTTCATGAGCGGGAAAGATTTGGAGGGTTGTGGGCCAAATGCATGCAAGTCGGAGGACTAGTCAGTGTGGACTAGTTCGACTGAAGGGTGTGTTTCCATACTGTATGACTCTGTGAGAGGCTGGATAGGCTGGAACTTCTTTCCGAGGAGTATAGGAGGCTGAGGGGTGATCTTATAGAGGTTTATAAAATCATGAGGTGCATGGATGAGGTGAATAGCTAAGGTGGGGAGTCCAAAACTGAAAAGCATAAGTTTAAGGTGAGAGGACAATGATTAAGAACCTGAGAAGCAACATTTTCATAGAGAGGGTGGTGCGTATATTAGCTGTGTCATGCTGAGAGCTGAGGCCAATTGAGACTCATCGATGAAGGACATTGATAACCCTCTGCATTCACTCAGGGCTTGCCTCTGGGAGATCACAAATTCTGGGTACTGTACCTCTGGAAACGAATATTGGTCCTGGAGTAGGAACAGCTCAGATTCATCTGCTGTTTGTAGCTACTCCACAGTATGTCACATTCACACCCCGACTATAACTCACCTTCAACCACTCTGTGATTGGTTTTATGTGGGGATATTTGTAGTATTTCATTTGTAGCTGGGTTTTATGTGGCATTTTGTCAAAAACCTTTTGTCAAATCCAAATACAGTACATTTACTGGGTCTCCTTTATCTCCCCAATTAGTTACATCCTCATAAACCTGAGATGCAATTTTAGCTTTTATAAAACCGTATGTATCCTCTGCCTAATTAGTTTATGATGACTCTTGTTGACATTTCTTTAATAAGGGAAAACTGTTTGCCCTGATAGATCACAGAAGATGCAGATCCAAGGTGATGAAACAACCAGAGGTGAAAGGGAGAATATTTTCTTTAATACAGTGAAATGTTATGATCTGGAGTGTGCTGCCTGAAGCAGAATAAATAGGAACTTTCAAGAGAAATTGATTAAAAACACAAAAAAGGAAAATGACTGGGCAGATTAGGTGAATTGGGTCTGTATTATTGAAGAACAAGAGGTGATCTCATTGAAACCTCCAAAATACTTAAAAGGAGAGGCTGGGTAGATGTGGGTGAGGCAGTGCCAATGGGCGGGAAGTCAGGAGACACAAATTAAAAATAAGGGCATGCCACTTCAGACTAACATGGGAATTTGGTTTTCACTCAGAGGGCTTTGAATCCTTGGAATTCTTGACTCCAGAGGAAGCTCTAACTTTGCTGTGTTTAAGATGGAGGTCAATCAATTTTTGAATACCATCGGTACAGAAAGTTTATGGGGATAAAGTGGGCAAAAGGCAGTGATGTGCTCAATCAGCCATGATTGTCCTGAATGGCAGGGCAGTCTCGATGGGCTGAATGGCCTACTCTTGTTCCTAGGCGAAAGTAAGGACTGCAGAGTCTAGATTAGAGTGGTGCTGGAGAAGCACAGCAGGTCAGGCAGCATCCGAGGAGCAGGAGAATCGACATTTTGGGCAAAAGCCCTTCATTAGAAATTTTGTATTCCTGCTCCTATCTTGGCAAGGCCAAGGGGAAAGTGCAGGGGAGGGTAGGACTTATTGCGAATCTCTTTCAAAGAGCTGGCAGAGGTACAAAGGATTCACTGTGGCATCTCATGACTCGATGGCCCGGGTATGTTAACTTTTATATCTGTCTCCACAGACGCTGCTTGACCTGCTAAGTGTTGCCAACAGTTTCTGCTTCTAATTCCAAGAAGCTTCCTGATCCAGTCTGACAGTAATACACATTGACAGCCGTCACTCAGGCTGAGCTATTAAAGAGGTGGATGTGTTTGCTACTCCCAGGTTTCAAAATGGAATAGCTCATGGTTTGATTAACAATTCGGATGCACAAGCGGTTTCACGTTTGGAATCATTTGTGGTTTATTTCAACCACCTTTGCTGTTCCAACACAACACCCTTAAGGCAAGAGCTAGGTGGAAATGGGGTGGGAACAGACTAAAAGATTTTGACAAGAGAGTGGTATAATTAATTCACTTTGACACCGAGATATGTGCCCAGGTAGTGAGTGCAGTTGAGCGTGAGAGTATTAGACAATTTGCAGGCGAGTTTTTTAACGGGAGAGAATTGTGGCTGTTTTGCTGATTAGAGGGCATATTGCAAAGGGATGTGCAAATGGTGAAAGTCTATGAAATAAGGAAGGTGAGCAGAATGGGGTATTTGATAAGTATTCATTGAGAGTTTCAGCCACTGACCCAGAAGCAAGAAATGCAACTCAAGGACTTGCATAACGTTGCAAGACAGATAAATATTCAGATTAGGTTATTGTTCACATTTCATTTCTGTTTTCTGCATTGTATCTTCAAAAGGAACATGTCAAATGATAAAGGAGGTTTACCAATATGCTGCCTGCACTATGAAGAAAGATTGTACAGGCTGGAGTTATTTTCCTTGGAACAGTGAAGACAGACAGGGAACTGGTTAAGGTGGAGAAGATTAAGAGGTGCACAAATTGGAGGATAGGCACTTTTATTCCAATAGTACATGAGTGAATAATCAGAGGGGATACATTTAATAGCAATTCATTCGTGGGATGTGGGCATCGCTGGATGGACAGCATTTATTGCCCGTCCCTAGTTGCCCCTTGAGAAGGTGTGGTGAGCTGCCTTCTTGAACCACTAGAGTCCACCTGCTGTTGGTTGACCCACAGTATTATTAGCGAGGAGATTCCACGATTTTGACCCAGCGACACTGAACTAACAGCGATAAATGTCTAAGTCGAGATGGTGAGTGGCTTGGAGGGGAACTTGCAGGTGATGCCGTTCCTTTTTTACGTGCTGTCCTTGGCCTTCTGGATGGAAGCAGTTGTAAGTTTGAAAGCTGCTGTCTGAGGATCTTTGGCAAATTGCTGCAGTGCCTCTGGTAAATTGTACATACTACTACAACTGAGCATTGGTGGTGGAGGGAGTGGTTGTTGGTGGTGCCTGTCAAGTGGGCACTTACATCCTGGATGCTGTCAAGCTTCATGATATACCAGAAAAATATTTCCTCTGGCTTGCGTGTCATTTATCAGAAAGAGTCAAGAGAGGTTTTGGATGTAGGTTTGCTCACTGAGCTGGAAGGTTCACTTCCAGATGTTTCATCACCCTACTAAGTAACATCTTCAGTGGGCCTCTGGGCGAAGCACTGCTGATAATTCCTGCTTTCTATTTATGTTTTGGGTTTCTTTGGATTGGTGATGTCATTTCCTGTGGTGAAGTCACTTCCTGTTCCTTTTCTCAGGGGGTGGTAGATGGAGTCTAACTCAATATGTTTGTGTCTAACACATCGAGTTATACCCCTGAGAAAAGGAACTGGAAGTGACTTTGCCACAGGAAGTGATGTCATCACAGGAAATGACATCACCAACCCAAAGAAACCCAAAATGTATAAATAGAAAGCATGGTTTATCAGCAGTGCCTCGCCAGAGGTGCACTGAAGATGTTACCCAGTAGGGCAACGAAAAGTCTGGAATGAACCTTCCAGCTCAGCGAGCAAACCTACAGTGAAACCTGGTCAAGCCATCAACTTGTCTCTGAAAGACAGGGAAGTTTACGAACTTTGTAAATTGGGACAAATCGGATGAGGAGTCAGAAGCGGCAAGATGGACTGAATGGCCTGCTTCTGGATGTAAGCTTCTATGAACATGGTGCAACCAAAGCAGCCGCTCACAGGATGGGATGTAAGCTTTAATGGAATTTTTAAAAGTTGGAATTAAATAAATCTTTAAATCTTAGTACACCTGCTGGTGAGCTTTATTGTCGTCGCACAAGATGAACCTGTCGTTTGGTGAGATTGATCAAGTTACACGCTTTGTTTTGTTAAGTCAGTTTTAAAGGATTTGAGAGGGTGGAGTCACTCTCATTGCTTCAGGTTTCATTGTCACAGATATACCAGCCTTAAGGCAGCAGGCTGGTACAATGCCAGCAGTCCTGTTAATGTGTCAGCTTTCATTTGCCAGACATTGAACATTGAGGGTAGTGTATGCCCACATGATCCATGTTGGACTTGCTTTACCTTGATGAAAATAGAAAAGGCAATTTCCAACTGTCATCTTTGCTCAAAGCTCCCTTGTGCAGTGGGGAAAAGAGACCGTGGTATGAGTTTCAGGGCCTCTGGCTGAAATTAGCTCCATTCTGAACATTGTCTGCACCAATACCTTAGCCTTCAGGAGGAATAGGTCTATACAAGGCCTAATGCGGGCTAATTAGAAAATCTCACATTGACCAGCTGCCCTAACTCATCCCACCTCTGGGAGGGTGGGATGAGCATCTGGTACCCGCTTGACTGTGGCAGAATTCAAAACAACTGGGCAAATCAGCAACACGGCTGGGATCTTGCTGTGCACTTCCCCCAACTGAAAGGACCCAGACAAACATCTTCTGCAACTGTCCTAAAGCTGCCTGAATATGCTGTTAATTGCAACATGCAAGCAATCACGAAAATAAAGACTGAATATTTATTTGTCCGGTGGGATTACTTCTGCCGAACTGCTGACGCTCGACCTTTCCAAACCTGCTTTACAGGTTTTGGGAGGGTTCATAGGAAAACACCTCAATCGTAAACTGATCACGTGGACAGTCAGGATTGCAGGTAGGTTGCATTGAAATAACTTAGAATCCCTACAGTGTGGAAACTGGCCCTTTGGTCCAGCAAGTCCACACTGACCCTCCAAAGGATATCCCACCCAGACCCATTCCCCTATTACTCTGCATTACTCCTGATTAATGCACCCAGCCTACATATCCCTGAACACTATGGGCAATTTAGCATGGCCAATTCACCTAACTTGCACATCCTTGGACTGTGGGAGGAAACTGGAGCACCCAGAGGAAACCCACGCAGACATGGGGAGAATGTGCAAATTCCACACAGTCACCCGAGGTTGGAATCGAACCTGGCTTTGCTGCCGCTGTGAGGCAGCAGTGCTAACCACTGAGCTATCATGCTGTTCCTTATGATGACCCTTATCAGCCACAGGAACTGGTTTCTCCTTCTATCGGAATCCCTTGGTCATTCTACAGGCTTTCATTGATCAAGCCAGCTCTCAGCTCTTCAGTCAGAGCACAGACAGCTCCTCTCTCTCTAAAATACACGCCGCCTCCATCCAGCCACTGACTGCCAGCCAGAATGTGTCGAGGCGTGCAGCTCTATCCACTCAGGTGTTCCCACTTTCACAAATGCAGCATCACACATTCAGTGAACGAGGCAAGTTTTATTCAGCTGAAGAATGCAGTCGTGTCAGACCGACTGCACAGCATATAATGTCCAAAAGACTGTTTACGTTTTAGACACCAAATAAATTGAACTCACACACACCCAATTCCAGAGGCTCAATCCAAAAACACACTGGTTTTATGTTTTCTTGAGAAAAATGATCCTCTTAATCCCCTCCAAGGATCCTCCCCTAGGCTACCTTCCCCAAATAAACCCACTGGGATGTAAAATCTACACGCAGATTAATAAGCTAACGAAATCAAAGCCTTCAACTTTCAATGGATGAGCTTTCTGTTCAGAGTCAGAGAAAAGAGGGTTTTAACACCATAGTACAAAGCAGAAAATGCACTACCTCAGAAACCAAAGTGGTGGGTGCTAATGGCAGCGTCTCTCAGCACCGCTGCCAAGTTACACAAGGCTGGCTCCCCCATCACGCGCACCCACAGTGGGTAATTGGCCTCTACTCCACATGCAAATATGCAGGCTCATTATCCCCTTAGGGGTCCCTTTAGAAAGTTTGCAATGTCTGTGCCCTGCGATAAAATAGGATCAGCCTGAATCCCATCAAAACTGATCCCCTGTCAAGGGACCTGAAAGGGAAGTGTTGAATGCTTTCATTTCAAAACATGTCTTGCTCCCAACTGGCTGATCAATAACGTTACATTTGACTGTCACTGCGCGCCCACACACACAGCCCCACCCCCTCCCCCTCCCCGCCTGCACTAGTCACAAGTTCTAGGTCATGGAATCTTATAGAACAGAAGGAGACTGCTCAGCTTAAGCTCAAACTCTGAAAGGACAATGCAATCTGTCCCATTCTCCTGTCTGTCCCTCACATCCTAGATTTCTATGTCGCAAGCACCTTTCAAACTCACGGCCACTTCCGTCTGGAAGGACAAAGTCAGCAGATACATGGGAACACCACCCCCCCTGCAAGTTCCCCTCTGAGCCATTCACTCTCCCAACTTGAAAATGTGTTGCTGTCCCTTCACTGTCGCTGAGTCAAAATCCTGGAATTCCCTCTCTAACAGCATCGTGGGTCCTTCTACAGCAGTGGTTCAGGAAGGCAGCTCACCAACACCTTCTCAAGGGCAACTAGGGATGGGCAATAAATGACACCCCTGCCATTTATTTGCATTCCAAGACCCAATTAGTGAAAAGAAATCTTTCACTTTAGAGACTGAACCCTGATAAATATAAATGAGTAATTTGCATATTCTAAAAGGCACTGTCAGACATTGAAATGCTAACCCAGTCAATGTATTTGTACAGCTAAAACAGAGCAGGTATGCTATAATTAGGTATCAAGTCTCCTTCTCAACACGGTAATGGCACAGTGGAGCCAGTGGTAGTTCAGATACAAGCTGCCCAGCACAATAATGTTCCTTTTCTTCCTGGGAATTTGAGGATTTGTAGGTGGAATGCTAATCCATTGTCATGTGTTGCCTGGAGGGTGTTAACCAGTCATCCACACTTGGAACGTTAGCTTGCTCTCTCTCCATGGATACTGCCATCTCCAGCATTTGTTGTTTTCAGTGTTTAACAGCTTGTCTGACCTTCGGGTCATGGCTATAGAGCAGCAGTAGTCCACCTGGCAGTCGGAATGAAGGAGCTGTTACTCAGCACAGAGTTGAACTCGGTAAAGCCCTGACCTGTATCACTGCCTGGATAACGCCAGCCAAGGAAATGTGGGTCCTCCCCAAAAGTAAACTCTTCCCCCTCCTCATGGGAAAGGGGCTTGTTGGCGTCATCGCTGTCTCTGTCAATCTCAGTAAAACGACTTCCGTTCACGAGCTGCATGATAGGCCTTTGTCGTTCGGTTATTGATAAAATCTGACTTGGTGAATCCAGCCTTCGAATTAAACAAAGCAAATTCTCAATAAGTAACAGAGCAGAGAAGAATGGTCCCACATTCCTATAATACTCTGTCAACCTCAGGGAATCCCAAAGAGCCAATGAACGACTTTATTTGCAAAGTGGCAACTGTTGTAGTGTGAACAACCCAGCCACCAATGTGTGCACAGCAAGCTGCCATAAACAGCAATGATGTGGAGGTGATGGTGTTGGACTGGGGTGGACAAAGTTAAAAATGACAACGCCAGGTTCTAGTCCAACAGGTTTATTTGGAAGCACTCGCTTTCTGAGCGCTGCCTCTTCATCAAGCAACCACCTGCTGAAGAGGCAGTGCCTTGAAAGCTAGTGCTTCCAAATAAACTTGTTGGACTACAACCTGGTGTTGTGTGATTTTTAACTATAAACAGCAATGTAATAATGAGTTGGGATTCTGTTTCAATTATGCTGACTGAGGCAGGATACTGAAGAGAACACCCTTTGCCACTTTTTTTATATTGTTCATTCTGTGAAAGAGCTGATGCAAACACAGATGGGCTGAATGGCCACCTCCTGTGCCGTGACGATGTGGGCATCACTGAGAAGGCCAGAATCTGTTGGCAATCCCTATTTATTAGGGTGGTTTGCTCAGTCTTTTCAGAGGGAACTTCAGGCCCCATGTAGGCCGGACTGGCTAAAGGAGGTAGATGTCATTCCCAAAATAATATTAGTGAACCAGATGGGTTTTGACAACAATCACTGATCGTTGTCTTGGTCACCAACACAGACTAGCTTTTACTTATCAGGTTTAAATTTCACCAGTTGTTGTGAATTTGAACCAGTGACTCTGGAGCTCTAGCCTGGGCCTCTGGGTATTAATCCAGTGACTTTACCGCACCACTATAATCTAGCTTTTAAAATGGATGGGACTGAATAGTTGGCCAGGCAATGCCCGAAGCAGGGATCACATGCCCCGTGCTGTTTCTGGCCCAAGCCCTTGCTGCTGCCTCCTCAGATCCCCCTCACACCACTCCCCCTCCTGAGGCCACGCCCCGTCAGGCTGGGATCTCCGCACTACAGCCCCTCCTCCCTCCAGCTCGAGCTAGAGCCCTGACCCACAGCCCCACTCTGATCTGAGCAGAACAGCCCAGACCTCGGGCCAGGCACAGTGGGCCCCCTGTTGGCCAGTTCCTGAAGTTACACCCCCCCCCTCCCCCATCTTTACAAATTACCTCACCCCACCCTTTACTCAAGACCCCGATTGTGAGGCAAGGTCAGAGGGCACAAAACATCAAGCACACAGAGTGGGAGTCGAGTCACTTGTAAACTGGGACCACGCAGGGATGGAAGTTTCCCAACCCCAAAGGACATCAGTGAACCAGTTTCACTTCCCTGCCGATTGAGCAGATTGCCCAGTTGCTTTCCTAGATCAGTTAGCTCAATTGGCTGGATGGTGGGTTTGTGATATCAACACCGGGGGTTCAATTCCCACACCGGCTGAGGTGATCATGAAGGACCCTCCCTTGCCTGAGGTGTGCTGTCCCTCAGGTTAAATCACCACCAGTCATCTCTCTCTCCAATGAGAAAGCAACCCTGCACAAAGCTGAAGATGAGGTCGCTGCAGGGGTAAAGCTGAGACTTCCATGGTAACCTCTGGTATTGTGGGAATTGAACCCAGACTATTGGCATCGCTACCCAGGTAACTGACCGTCTCCATACACTACGATGAGTATCAGGCCAAAATCTTTTAAATAAATTATTTAATTCCAATTGCAAATCATTTTTACCAATGGCCCTGACCCCTCTCCTGAGGGGCTGGGGGTGAGGGGGATGGGGCAGCTAGTAGAGGATGCTGGGAATGGTTGGCGCGTAGACCAGGCAGTTTTTCTTATCTCTTGCAGCCATTCCAAGGATTCCTCCTCCACAACAGCAGCAAGAAATCCCGGATCTACTGGATTGACACGGATTCTTTGTAAAGTCAGAACTGCAATGCGCCCTTCACCCCCAGTGGAGAGTCAGGGACCAGGAAGAGGCTTTTCAGAGGGAATTCTAAAGCTCAGGACCCAGGCTGCTGCAGACCCCACCTTCAGTGACAGAGTGATTAAAATGGAGGGAACACCAGGAGTTCAGAATGAGAGCAATGCAGATGTCCCAGAGGGTAGTATGTTTGCAGGAAGTTACAGAGATAAGGAAGTGGCAAGGCCAAGGAACGATTTAAAGTCAAGATGAGGACTTTCTCAAGTATACAGCACATGAGAAATGGGTTCCATCTGCACCGATATGAAGAGTCGATATGTAAATTAGAATCGGACTGGGTGAGAGGAGAAGTTATTTAATTGTGATGTGACCTCGACACCCTGCTCTGGGGATTAGCACCTAGCTTGAGGCAAAACGACATCAGCAATGACGCAAAGGGAAACCAGGGGAAATAATCCCGTGGAAACAGTTCATAAAGCTCACCTTTTTGTAGATACTGTGAAGGTCCCGATGTAACCATAGGCTGTACAGCAGGTTGGAGGCAGCGTTTCCAGCTGGGGTGGTAACATTACTGGAAAATAGAGGCACCAAAGTTTCAGATCGCACACTGGAACCTTATAAACCATTTACAGCACAGAAATGAGCCTTGCACTCCCACTGGTTCCCAAGCAGTGTTGTGCTGTCTCCAAACCCGCTCCTGAACGGCCTGGGGTTTATATGCACTCCCCTCCTCTCCACAATGAGCTGGGGATACCGTGAGTATTGGCACTGTGGGGAGAGATGGTGGCCAGCCCACCAACCACACCCACTTCTTGTCCACCCCCAAACTGACCTCACACAATCATATGGCTTTATGGGAAACATACAAAATTCTTAGGGACTTGACAAGGTGGATGTTGAAAGGCTGCTTTCCCCTGTGGGACAGTCTAGGACCAGAGGGCATAATCCCAGAGCGAGGGCCCACCCAGTGAAGACAGAGTTGAGGAGGACTTTGTTTCTCTCAGATGGTAGTGAATCTGTAAATTCTTAGAGGTTGTTCAGGTTGGGTCATCAAGCATATTCAAGGTCAGGGTAGGGAGATTTCTAATTATCAGATCAGCCATTATCTCATTGAATGGGGATTCTGGCTCAATGGGCTGAATGGCCTCCTTCAGTTCCCACTAATAGAAAAGGTCGTCAAAAGATAGCACAAAATTATCAGGCT
The DNA here is from genome assembly GCF_004010195.1 of Chiloscyllium plagiosum. Lineage (NCBI taxonomy): Eukaryota > Metazoa > Chordata > Chondrichthyes > Orectolobiformes > Hemiscylliidae > Chiloscyllium > Chiloscyllium plagiosum. The sequence continues at coordinate 49,760,288 of NC_057728.1, forward strand.
GAACAGCCTCCCTCTCTATTATTTCATTTTCGTAGATTAGCAGTGTCCAACAAAATGAACCCAAATGATACCAGTCCCAGCTGCAATATGGCAGCAACTTGATTAAAGGACTCAATGAGTTATGTTGTGCAAATATCAACAGGATGGGCCTGGTAGATGCTAATGGGCATACATTTCCATCTCAGAATCTTACCAAGAGCTACCCATACAGAAATAAAACATTGAGAGAGATGCAAAGATATAAAGAAATTGAAATATGGATTAGCTATTGTCCATTTTACACAATTGCTCATAGCCAAAGCCACCCCAGTACCTGGTGCCACATTGATCACATGCTCAATATTAAGACAACCCCCCGCCACCCCGTACACTGCTGTATCGTCCTGGGTGTCAGTCCCACTTACCGGTCATCGTTGCTAATGCTTACGACTTTCTTCAGGCCTCCATTCTGCACAAAGTTGCGAGTATTCTGCGGGTTATTCTGAATGAGGTTGTTCAGCACATGGCAGATAAAAGAGATCGTCTCATTAGGCATCGGAGAGACAGTGTCTGGTTCCGGGAGAACAGATAGCAGGTCGGGCATGATCAGACTGGCTGGAGGTACAGAAGAGGAGGAGAACAAATACTAAAATTTCCATTAAGTGTAAATATAAAGTCACCATGTTGTCACAGGACCATAGGGCTGCTGTCTCATTCGAGAGAGACAACTGTTGATGGTTTAACCTGAGGGTCACCATGCCTCAGGAAGTTAATGAGAGACCTTCATGGTAACCTCAATCAGTGCAGGAATTGAACCTGTACTGCTGGTGTCACTTTGTATCGCAAACCAGCTGTCCGGCAAACTGAGCTAACCGACTCTCAACTGCAGGCACAGCCGCTCAGAAAAGTCACTGCTGAGTGAGTGCTTCTCTCATGTGGTGAGTTCTGACTCCCGTTTGACCCTGGTGTTAGTGTCTGAAGCCTGTGGGGATCAATTCTACCCTCACTGACAGATAAATTGTTGACTTTAGCCACTGGATCCCACTTTCCCCCATAAGGTTCAATATAGTGTGCATAGTGTTCATTCCATGCAGGCTGCCATATTGTTGATGGCTGCTTCCTATGCATCCAGAGGGATAGGCCTGAAATATGCTACTAGAGAGGTCTGACATTAATTCCAGGCCCCTCCACCAGACTGCATTGCACACACATCACTTCCAGCAGATTTTTGTTTTAAATGCTGCACCCGCTTCCTTGAATTGAGATCACGAGTGAAAACTGCTTATTCACTTAAGAAGTTGCTTACAGCGATCACTCTTGCCCCACTTTGTAAAAGACTAGACACTGAGAACTGCCTGTGCTGACATTGGTTCTGGCAATTCCTGTCCCAGGCTTCAGCTGCAGCCCAAAGTCACACTTCTGTTTGTGACGCGATTTCAAAAAATACATTTTCCACAAGCTATTTTCTATTTAGTAAACTACATTCGACTCACTCAGTTCCTCGTGGACCTTTGGGTTTCGTGACATGTTTCTCAATAAAGAGACTGCGGCTTTCTGTACACTCGACTCCTTCGAGTACAACATCCGTCTGATGTGCTGAAGTCCATTCTCTTTCGACGTGATAATTTCAGAAATGGTGAATCCCATCTAACAATGGCCAAACATGCAAGATTGAACCCTAGATCTTATTTCACATTGTTTAATCAGCTTCCCGTCACCGGCAGGGACAGTACAATACAAGCAAACTTCAGTGATTCATTAAAGTTAAAAGGAATTGGAATCAGCAAAACACGTTGCAGCAAATTTCATCTGTCAAACCGACCACATACTGAACAATCCATTTTAAGGTCTGCACCTCAGTATCTCTTGGGAATTGGTAAGAATTGATAGTGAGAGCCAGGAAGTTAGGGTCCAAGTTCCACTCCAGGAGGTATGAGGAAAGCGTGTTCAAGTAAGTAGAATATCAACCAGCACTAATCTTTTAACACAAACCAAGGGCAGGTGGTAAGAGTGGGAACAGGCATGTGATAGAAAGAACATCGGAGATGCTACCATAATTACCCATAGCTCCAGAATATAATGTGTGGTAAATAGCATGTTACTGCAGTGATTCGGACTCCTGGAGTGGTCTACCACACAAGACCATCTATCTCAGTACTATGCCATTGACTGACCACAGTTTAAGATCAGAACTGCTGCCACTACGTTGCATTAATTTGTTAAAATGTAATGTCCTAATTACACTCAAACATTAGTGAAAGAATCACGTGGTTTCTTTATCTGCATATAGCTGTGTCTGGATGTAGGTTGCTCACTGAGCTGGGAGGTTCATTTCCAGACGTTTTGTCACCCTACTAGGCAACATCTTCAGTGGGCCTCAGGTGAAGCAGTGTACATGATTCCTGCTTTCTATTTATAGATTTGGGTTTCTTTGAGTTAGTGATGTTATTTCCTGTGGTGATGTCATTTCCTGTTCTTTTTCTCAGAGGGTGGTAGATGGGGTGTAACTTGATGTGTTTGTTGATAGAATTCTGGTTGGAATGCCATGCTTCTAGGAATTCTCGTGCGTGTCTCTGTTTGGCTTGTCCTAAGATGGATGTGTTGTCCCAATCGAAGTGGTGTCCTTCCTTATCCGTATGTAAGGATACCAGTGAGAGAGGGTCATGTCGTTTTGTGGCTAGTTGGTGTTCATGTATCCTGGTGGCTAGTTTTCTGCCTGTTTGTCCAATGTAGTGTTTGTTACCATTCTTGCACGGTATTTTATAAATGACATTAGTTTTGCTTGTTGTCTGTGTAGAGTCTTTCAAGTTCATTAGCTGCTGTTTTAGCGTGTTGATGGGTTTGTGGGCTACCATGATGCCAAGGGGTCTGAGTAGTCTGGCAGTTGGTTCCTGAGGCCCACTGAAGATGTTACCTAGTAGGGTGATGAAATATCTGGAAATGAACCTCCCAGCTCAGCGAGCAAACCTACATCCAGAACCTCAACCTGAGCTACAAATCTTCTCAAAACTCGCTAATATAGCTGTGTCTTCAAATAACATCTTTTGGGAATCTATGTGCAATTTGTAGCCAATTAGAGAGGCAGATAACTGGGGAAGTGATGAATTTAGACCCGTATGTGGCATAGGTTTAAAGGTTGTTCCTGTGCTGTTATACCTCAATGACTCTAATACACCCCAAATAACAGCAAAATAATGCGGATGCTGGAAATATAAAACAAACACAGAGAATGCTGGAGAAACTCAGCAGGTCTGGCAGCATCTGTGGAGATAGAAAGAGAGTTAACATTTTGAGTCCGGTATGACTCATAATATTTTGAGTCCCTTCACCAGGATGGAATTATGAGTCATACTGGACTCAAAATTGCTATCAATCATTACCTCAGTAAGATATGACACATTGCTAGGGAGACAGTTAGAAGCAGCAGTGATATATGTGGTCTGGCAGCATCTGCGGAGAGAGAAACAATGTTAATATTTTGAGTCCCTTCACCAGGATGGAATTAACATTGTTTCTCTCTCCACTGATGCTGCCAGACCACATATATCACTGCTGCTTCTAACTGTCTCCCTAGCAATGTGTCATATCTTACTGAGGTAATGATTGATAGCAATTTAAGATATGCCTCCTTAAAAGATACATGCATTTAATATCAAGACAGTAACATCCATACTAACGAATGTCAGTGATGTACAGAACTGATTTCACTAGGAGTGAGCACACCAAGTACATGTTGTGTCACTGGGTGATGGTTCTGTTTTGGAGTTGTATAGGCACCAGGGATAGACACACGACAGGATGGGGCTTCACAGAAACCAACATGGAGCCCAGTGTTCTCAGGTCAGGAGCAGGACTGGGATCTGTGATTTCTCTAGGCAGAAGTGGGTACTGCAGATGCTGGAGATCAGAGTCAAGATTAGAGTGGTGCCGGACAAGCACAGCAGGTCAGGCAGCATCTGAGGAGCAGGAAAATCGACGTTTCTGGCAAAATTCCTGATGAAGGGCTTTTGCCCAAAACGTCGATTTTCCTGCTCCTCAGATGCTGCCTGACCTGCTGTGCTTTTCCAGCACCACTCTAATCTTGACTCTGATCTCCAGCATCTGCAGTACCCACTTCTGCCTAGTTGATTATAACCTTACTGCGAATCCTCTTCCAAGGATGCCTAGCTTGAAGAAGTTCTCCTCCTTTGTGATTTCTCTCCCTGCCTCTGGTAAACACTAATTCATTTTGATTTGTGACCTAACTCCTGCAGTCGGGGCTTTGAATTCTGAGCTGCGGACCGTACCTGTTCACCTCAAAGAAAATCTAGCTGGATCTCACCTTGCCAGTTGCAGTAATAAAACACTGTGTGTGCATCTGCAAGAGACGGGCTGATGCCATTCTGAACATTATTTCCTGGGATTCTTTCTTACCGGTCCATTACTGGCGGAGAGATTTTGGAGAGCTCCTAGAGAAGCCTCCTGGGTGCAGTTCCTGGTACTCCTCGCGACGAGAGAAAGGTACATCCTCACCACCAAACTATGCCAAAGCCACTCAATACCCTTGGGATTCCTCTTCTCTTCCAAAGTTGGAATATTGGCCAGGTCCTCCTGATGGGATAGATTCAGAATCTATCAATAACTGGAAAAGAATCAACATGTACCTCGGGTGTAAACCATGAAATTTCTATTGTGAATCTTGCTTTATGTCAGGTTCAAGAACAGCTTCTTCCCTGCTGTTATCAGACTTATGAACTGACCTCTCAAAGAAGAATTGATCTTTCTCTGTCCCTTCTCTGTACTGTATAGTGTAACGCTATATCCTGCATTCTGTTACCCTGATGTAGAAATGTAAGGTATGATTTGCCTGGATAGCACACAAAACAATACTTTTCACTATATCTCGGTCCATGTAACAATAATAAATCAAATCGAATCAAGGATTAACATCACCTCAGAAGGCTCAGTATTTACTGGTACAATTGTACACAGAAAGAGATCTATGCCTGTTTGATCTGATTTATCTGAAATTTCCAATTTCTGGATGATCCTATCAGTTCTGGTGTACTGGGGCTAACATTCATTTGGTAACCAACAAAACTAAAACAGATTATTTGGTCATTAACTCTTTCCTTTCTGGATCTTGTTTTTCCTACATTACACCCAGTGATTACACTGAAGTAATTCATTGGTTGTAAAGCACGTTGGGACTGAGTTTCTGGAAGAAGTGACACAAAAGTCATTTATATTCTCACAATCAAGCCTGGCTGATTTAATCCAATGCTCCTCACAGTTATATTTTCCTGAAATTAAACATTAAGAGATTTCTGCACATGTAATTGTTCCTCAGGGTTGATTTTGGATTGATATGGTGTTGAGCCCTAGGCGAGGTAAATTGTGAGCACCTACCTCCTTCAGCCGTGAACTTCGTGCTCCAAAGCACCCTCCTGACTTCTTCTGTGATGAGGCAGCATTTTTCCAGGCCAGATTCTCACAGTAGGCACTTGGCAGCTCACTCTCCAGTTGGAAAGACAGGTTATGTAAGATGCACATGCAGTTCTCTGTTGACTGAGGAGAGAGCAAGGAGACTTATTCCAACCTGTCACAGACAGAACTGATTGCTAGAGAGTTCAACTCCTCAGAACTAGACACTCAAGCCTTAGACCACAGTGGGCTATCTCAAGGGGCGACTGGAAGGACAGTCTTTTTTATAAAAAGACATTCTTTCAGGGGATTGGCAGGGCCAACATTTAAAGCCCATTTCCCAATTTCCTTGGAGAAGGTGGTGGTGAGCTGCATTCTTGTATTGATGCAGTCCATGTGGCGTGCAGACACCCACACTCTTGTTAGGGAGGGGTTTCCAGGATTTGAACCCAGCCACAGTGAAGGAATGGTGTGCGATATGGTACCAGATAGGATGGTGTATGGTTTGAAGGGATCTCACTGGTGGGGTTGTTCCAGTCTGCATGGAAGATGGAGGCAACAAGACAGGACAGATTGAAGTAGGGGTCGAGAGTGTGGTGCTGGAAAAGTGCAGCTCCTGCTCCTTGGATGCTGCCTGACCTGCTGTGCTTTTCCAGCACTACACTCTTGACTCTGATCTCCAGTGTCTGCAGTCCTCACTCTCTCCAGATTGAAGTAGGTCCAGCAATATGGAGACTCACCAGCCTGGTCTCTAACATAGGCTCAAGGACATTCAAGCCCTTGAGGAGCTGTCTGCAGCTTATTGTTCTCAGGAGCAGATTAAAACTCTCCACTACCTTTCACACAAAGGTGCATTTTCAACTGACTAGCTACTTCAGAGAGGTGGAATTCCATCATGGAAAAAAATATTATATTGTAACAGGTGCTGTTATACTGCGGATGTGGTGACAATGTCACTGGGTTGGAAATCCAGAATCACGAAGTTGAAGGATAACTAATTATAACTACTTTTTTCAAAAAAAAGAGGGACAGAAAGCAGGTAAACTCAAACCAGTTAGCCTAATATCTGCCAGAGGAAAAAAGGTTCAAAGTTCTTATGAAAGATGTTTAGCAGGTTTTTCAAGGCAATCAGGCAAAGTCAACATGTTTTAGTGAAAAGAAAATCATTTCCAACCAATCTGTTGAAGTGTTTTGAGGAAGAAATGCATGCTGTAGAAGGGGAAATTGGTGGATGTATAGACTTAAATTTCCAGAAGGCATTTGATTAGGTATGACATCAAAGGTTATTGTGGAAAATAAAAGTTCATGGTCCAGAAGAATAGTTGGCAAACAGGAAGCAGAAAGTGAGGGCAAATGGGTCTTTTTCAAGTTTGGCAAGTGGTTTGGCACAGAACTGATGCTGGGACCTCAACTGTTTGTAATTTACATAAATAATTTAGTTAAAGTGACAGAAGATGTGTTTTGCTAAATTTGTTCATGGCGCAAAGCTAGGTAAGACAGTAAATTGCGAAAAGGGCATAAGGAGACTACAAGATAAGTGAGGTGGCAAATGGAGTATAATGTCAGAAAATGTGAAATTATCCTTTCTGGCAGGAAATATAAACAAGAAGCATTTGATCTAAATGGTGAGAGATTGCAGAGCTCTGAGATGAATCTGAACCTGAAGATCTGAAGAACAGTCACATTAGATTTAATACGTTAACTCAATTCTACTCTCCATTGATGCTGCCGGACCTGCTGAGGTTCTCCAGCAGTTTCTGTTTCTATTTCATTGTAATTTCCTCATTTTTGTATTTTAAAGTGTTACTTATAAAACTCTGAACCAATGTGCCTTTTCAACTACTTTTTCAAGCTCAGTGCCAGTACTAATGGATCACCCTTGCTCTTTGTTCTTTCACCTCCTTTAGAATTGTTTTATATTTTCTCTCTTTCCAAAATGCATCACTTCACACTCTTTTGTTCAGTTCCTTTTGTTTGAAGTGGTCTTTGTGCCAGTTTTTGCTGGTTATTTATTTCCTGGAATCCACAGCTCATGTCTGCGATGGTTCAAAAGGGAATGATCAGAGGAACAGCAGGATGGGGTATGGGCTGGTTTCAAACTCTTCCAGGGATGGAACATGAGCACTGGTGGAGGGGCTTGGAGGAATCACACCATAAAGCCTTGATTTACCTTATCGTCCTCTTGATTATTGGCAATGGTGAACTGAATGAAGTGGACAAGGGAATCAATCAGCCCCTCACATTCTCTCATTTGTTTTCGGCCCTCTGGACTGGCTGAGCTCAGGTTTCTGTAGAGAGAGAGACAGTGGGAGCTCAGCAATCAATGCAAACTAACTTCAATTCTTTACAATTCTGATCAATTATTACATCAGACTTTACATGGTGGCCACTGTACATTGTAAGCGAATTAGTTAGGTTATTACAATTGTATAAAGCAGACTATTCTGCACAGAGACATTGAATTTTATTGCAAATTCTGTAATATTCAAGGTGAAACGCTTTCTGAATTCTTTGTTCTAAATTTTACAAAGCAAAGTACATTTTAAGAAAAAAAGCTACGTTACATGTATGCAGACAACCAATTTCCAATTCTAAGTGGCCAAAAAGCAAATGGATAACTGGAGTCCATAAGATGCTTTATATCCACATGTTAAAGAACACAATACAAATGATCTTATTTCTGTCATGGTCTGTTAGTGTTACTGGTCAGGTCAGCATTTCTGGTTCATTCCCAAGTGGGTGGGTTGGTAGGCCATTTCAGAATAACCGTGTTGCTTTGGTTCTGGAGACATAGGTCAGATTGAGTAAGGTTGGCAGATTTCCTTCCCTAAAAGGTTACTGGCAGGTTTTAGATGATAGTCACCATCAATCAGACTGGCCTTGCATGGGTTGAAATAAATTCTTCCAACTGCCATGGTGGGATTTGAAACTGTGTCTCCAAAGCATTAGCCTCTGGATTATTATGACACACCGCCATAGCTTAGTCAGAGGAAAAGGCCCTTATATTTTTTAAAGTCTTTATGTTATTAACTGAAAGAACTGAATCTTGGTTCAGTGACCAAAGGAGAAAGTGAGGTCTGCAGATGCTGGAGATCAGAGATGGAAATGTGTTGCTGGAAAAGTGCAGCAGGTCAGGCAGCATCTAGGGAACAGGAGAATCGACGTTTCGGGCATTAGGGCTAATGCCCGAAACGTCGATTCTCCTGTTCCCTAGATGCTGCCTGACCTGCTGCGCTTTTCCAGCAACACATTTCCATCAGTGACCAAAGGCCAAGATATGACACACAGACAGCCACATTTTGGCATTGTATTGTCATTAGCTTGCATCTGGTAATGGAGTCTGATCTGAGATGATCTAACAGAGTTGATGTGCCAACAGGTGAAGGATACAGTTTGAATAATCTATGACTAAATTTGCTTGACCCCATGGGCAATGTCATTGCTGCAGCTTTTACAGAATGTTTCCTGCGGTAGAGAGATAACATTCACAGCCAAGCTAAATAAACAAGGAACAAACTGACATACTACAAGCTGAATGCACATAGTGGGTGAGGGTACATCTGTCACCTGTAATGTTACTAACCCTCCCGGACTAGTCTGGAGTATACAGGGACAGAAGATTAATTTCCAAAACAGTAAAACCTGAAAGCAAATCTTCTGAGACAATAAAAACAAGTTTTGCTTTTTATTTGTTTGAGCACTTTTGTTATATAAAGTGCACTGGTGGTGGGGAAATAAGAGACAGGAGTCATCCAATCAGGTGATGAATAACACCTTTAGTGTCCAATCAGATGTGGGGAAGTTGGGTGATATAATGATGGATGGGTTAAATGACCATTTGGGGGGAAACATTGTGATGATTGATGTATCAGTCATCCAATGGCAGGAGGTGGGTGGCAGTGCAGCAGAGGGAATAATGGTGGTCATGTAATTTACTCCAGGAATATATCCCACAGGATTTGGCAACTGTTCTGGATAGCCTGGTGGAGTTGGAATCTGGATACTGTTTTATTTTGCTATCTCTTAATCAAATTTAGTTCTACAGTTTAAGGATTAGCAGAATTTCTGAAAATGTTAGTGTCTAGAATCCAGGTTTTTAGCAGGAGAAGGCATAAAACAAATCCATTTAGATTAATATTTAACAGAGAGTCAGGTGCAAAGTTTACAACACAGCTGACGCGTCTATCTATTATACTTGTGAAATATTTATACTCATGTTTCCAGGGTGATGAATAAGAGAAGAACTTTTAAACAACTACATAATTCAATGGTGATTTTTGTGTTTGTTCCCTTTGAGTAGCTCAGGAGATAAGATTGTTCAGTTTTTGACCAAAAGAAAGGAGCAATTAATGCAGTTTAATGGCACCTACATATTAATTTGGAGGCCCAGACTAATGGTCTGAAGGCATTGGTTCACTCCTCCCCCAACCGAGTGCAGCTGGTGAAATTTTAAATTGAACTACACTGCTGTAGGTTTGGAGTCACATGTAGGCCAGACCAGGTAAGGACAGCAGATTTCCCTCCTTAAATGGTATGAATGAACCAAATGGGTTTCTGCAACAATTGACAATGATTATTCTATTACTCTAGCTATTAATTACTGATTATTTTATTGAATTCAAATTTTACAATGTGCCATGGTGGGATTTGCCCACAGACAATTAGGGTCTCTAGATTATTAGCCTCATGACATAATTATCGTGACTAGTCTCATTGTGATAAATGAGAGATGGAATACAACTTCATCGTTGAAATATCATTGTGTTCTGGTGCGTGAGCCTTGAAGTGTCCTCACATTCCTGTGATTTGATAATGACTCAACCAGAATACAAACATGTTTCAGTTTATGATGCCAAATTGGAATCACCCGTCACTCCTGTAAACTGTAGTTTACTTTGTGAATAACTATATCCACTTTTCCAATAGATGTAATTCTCTTTCCTGTTACACTGGGGCAGACCCCAACATTACCAAGTTGGCAAAGCCACGTTATCTTCATTTAGAAGGAAGTGAGAGTCACATTGTCACAATCTGCAAAGCTTTCACCTAGGCCTGGGAGAGAGGCATTGCACATGCTGCTGATCCACAGGGCCTGTGCTCGAGAGAGTCCTGAACTCATTGGCCGCACACCAGCATCAAAACACATGGGAGTGGAGGGCAAATTCACCCCAAAACACCCAGGAACATTCAATCACTGGGGCACCGTCAGTAAGAAGGGGAGATGTCCTCTTAGTATTCTGTCATTCTATGATTCTATAACTTCATCAGCCTCTGTTCAAATAGTAATAGAGTGGAGATTCCTCCTTTTCCGTGTGTTTAAATAATTCACTGATTGGCGTAAGTAAATCAAATAAAGATGTCTCTCTGGATAACATTGTTCCTTATCATCTTACATCTACCCTATCAACAAATCCCTTCGTAATCTCAATCTTTCTCGAGAAAGATTTTCAGTTTTCACAGTCATGTACTATATTTTCATCTGCTGGCGATGTTAGAAATATGAATGTCTTGCCAGAGGGAAATTAATCAAGCAGAAAATGACAGATTTTCATGTTAAGATTCAGTCCCCACCCTTGGGAAGAGTTGCTCATTGCTGCATATGCTCCAATGCCTTGCTATAGTGTCAGGTTTAAATCCATGAATTAGTGAGTGTTGTGCGTGAATTCAGAGAAGGCAAGAATCTGGCTTCTTGCCCCACTGCACCCAGCAGTCATTTACCTAAAGGGATAGGCCCAGATTTGAATTTGTTGGGAGTTACTTTTCCCTGCCAAAATGAATTATTTCACCACATTGAACTTCGTCACTACTGCTTAGAATGATTAAAAAAAAAATTGCTGAGAAAACCCGCAGCACCTACAGAGTTAGAAACAGTGTTGACAGGCTGAATGTTATCAGGAATTCGTTAAGTGTCAAGTTTCATGAATAGGTTTCTCTCTGTGACCCTAGCGAGTTTTCTCTTACTGCCTCCCCTACGTCAAATAAAAGCAAAATGCTGCCGATGTTGGAAATCTGAACAAAACTCAGAAAGTGCTGGAGAAATTCAGCAGGTCTGGCAGCACTTGTGGAGAGGGAGCTAATGTTAAGTCCAGTGTGACTTTCTCTTCAAACTGTTTTCATCAGAACTCTCCCAGAACTCCATCATTATGAATGCTTCCAGACTCTATGGCATCCATTCATCATATTCTCCCACTTATTGCAGGCAGGATTCCCGGGATTCTTGTTTCCCAACTATGCTCAAGCAAAGACAGTTTGCAACTGCCTTGCATGGTGCCACCTTACCAGGAAATGCCAGCCAAATAGAGACTGGTTATCTTTGGGAGCTGTTGATCAGCACTGGAAGCCTACCCGATCATCATCCAACCGTGATGTTGTCAGTCCCTTGTCTCTGGGTCTTATGGGCAGATGGAGCACAAAGAAGGGCAGTAGTGGGTGGCTTTCAGCTGTGACCCTCTTCCTCACCATCCGTGCCCTTGATTGCCTCAGCTAACAGCAAATAGAGTGCCCCTCCTCCTCCCCAACACAATTTAGTGGGGAGGTCACCCTGGCTTCCTAGTTAGGCAACAAACCACTTTTCTCACCTACAAGGGAGGCAGGTTATTGGTCCAATGACCATGAATCGGACACTCAAGGGCTTTAATTGCTGAGAAGGTGACCCATGGTCTCTGTGGTGCTGAGGTGACAGAGAATGGGCAAGTGCCACTCCTGAGCCAACTTGCCCACTTCCTTGCTCTTTTCACCACCTTCCTCGCCACCTCCAAGGAGGGGGAAAATTGCACCGGGAACAGCATTGCAGAGCAAAAAGGTCCTTACGCTGTTACGCTGAATAAGACCTGCCCTAATGTTATTAGTGGGCTTAATGAATGATTCAATTGCAATTTCATGAAACTGACAAGACTTGTCGAGGGGTGAGCTGCCAATTTAGTGAGGCTGATGCCACATATTGTCCAGTAAATTGTAACGATTCACAGCTCACCAAGAATCTCTCCCTCTGGACGGTCTACAAATGCTGTAGAACTCGCCATGATTTTGCCAACAAGTCCTAGGGCCAGTATATTTGTTCAGAACTCCTGTGCCCACTAATTTGAGCATGGTTTTTAAAGGAATTAGAATATCGAACCAATGAGTTCCATTCAGACATAAGATGATGTTCTTTGGTAAAAGTACCGAAAACCCATAAAGATCTCGGACTATGACTGCTTCATCTCCTTTGTGCAGTGTTTACTGTCTCCCTCCTCACCTGCTGGTTTAAGTTTGGGCTCAGTGCCATTCAGGTATTGGTGACTCGCCCTTATCATCAGCGTGTCTCAACATGGCTTGTGAGTCAGCAACCAAACAGTTGCCTGGGAGAATACAGTCAGTTGCTATTTAGCAAAGCTCAAATACAGAGTTAAAGATGGGAGACAGGGGTGTAGCTAGAGGACAAATTATGAGAAAAGTGTTTGCAGTGTGTGAGTCTCACCTGCCAGATCTTTGGGAACGCAAAACAGCGGCTGATTGTTTTGCAACACCTTTAGCATTGAGCACATGGGCAAAGCGTTTGTATTACTTTAAGGCAGAGAGAACTTAGAGCAGCTGGGATTGTTCTTCTTAGAGCAAAGAATAAAAAAGGAAGATATAATAGAGGTGTTCAGAACAATTTATAATTATGAACAGTTTTTTAAAAATTGGTTCAGGGAGTGGGGCTTGTTGACTGGACCAGCATTCGTTCCCATGAGGTGGGAGGGAACTCCATGATTTTGACTCCTATGACACTGAGGGAACAGCAATATATTTCCAAAGTCAGTGTCTTCAAGAGGATCCTGAAAATGGCGGTGTTTCCATATACCTGCTGTCCTTGTATTTAATTAATTAAGGAGAAATTATTTCCATTAGGTGGCAGATGGGTCAGTAACCAATGGTCAAAGATGTTAGATAACTGCGAAAAGAACCAGGGAGGTGATGAGAATGATTAATTGCAGCAAATTGGTTTGCCATGTACTGCCTGAAATGACATAGAAAGAAAGTCAGTAATAACTTTCAAAAGCAAATTGCATAAATACTTGAATAGGAAAACATTTGCAGGGAAGAGAGACAAAGAGATTGCAGAAGAAAGATGACCCGAATGGTCCCACGATTCAATGAAAGCTGCTTGTCCTAGAGGGAGAAATCTTTGGCCCTTGTGCTTCTCCTATTTCTAGATCTCTATTCCATCACCGTTAACCCTCCCCTCTGAACACAGAACACAGAACAATACAGCACAGAACAGGCCCTTCGGCCCACGATGTTGTGCGAACTTCTAACCTAGATTAAGTACCCATCCATGTACCTATCCAAATGCCGCTTAAAGGTCGCCAATGATTCCGACTCTACCACTCCCACGGGCAGCGCATTCCATGCCCCCACCACTCTCTGGGTAAAGAACCCACCCCTGACATCACCCCTATACCTTCCACCCTTCACCTTAAATTTATGTCCCCTTGTAACACTCTGTTGTACCCGGGGAAAAAGTTTCTGACTGTCTACTCTATCTATTCCTCTGATCATCTTATAAACCTCTATCAAGTCACCCCTCATCCTACGCCGTTCCAACGAGAAAAGGCCGAGAACTCTCAACCTATCCTCGTACGACTTCCTCTCCATTCCAGGCAACATCCTGGTAAATCTTCTCTGCACCCCCTCCAAAGCTTCCACATCTTTCCTAAAGTGAGGCAACCAGAACTGCACACAGTACTCCAACTGTGGCCTAACCAAAGTCCTGTACAGCTGCAACATCACTTCACGACTCTTGAATTCAATCCCTCTGCTAATGAACGATAATACTCCATAGGCCTTCTTACAAACTCTATCCACCTGAGTGGCAACCTTCAAAGATCTATGTACATAGACCCCAAGATCCCTCTGTTCATCCACCTGACTAAGAACCCTACCATTAACCCTGTATTCCACATTCTTATTTGTTCTTCCAAAATGGACAACCTCACACTTGGCAGGGTTGAACTCCATCTGCCACTCCTCAGCCCAGCTCTGCATCATATCTAAGTCCCTCTGCAGCCGACAACAGCCCTCCTCACTGTCCACAACTCCACCTATCTTCGTATCATCTGCAAATTTACTGACCCACCCTTCGACTCCCTCATCTAAGTCATTAATAAAAATTACAAACAGCAGAGGACCCAGAACTGATCCCTGCGGAACTCCACTTGTAACTGGACTCCAGGCTGAATATTTACCATCTACCACCACTCTCTGCCTTCGACCAGTTAGCCAGTTTTCTATCCAATTGGCCAAATTTCCCTCTATCCCATGCCTCCTGACTTTCCGCATAAGACTACCATGGGGAACCTTATCAAATGCCTTACTAAAATCCATGTACACTACATCCACTGCTCTTCCCTCATCCACATGCTTGGTCACCTCCTCGAAGAATTCAATAAGACTTGTAAGGCAAGACCTACCCTTCACAAATCCGTGCTGGCTGTCCCTAATCAAGCAGTGTCTTTCCAGATTATCCTATCCCTCAGTACCCTTTCCATTACTTTGCCTACTACAGAAGTAAGACTAACAGGCCTGTAATTCCTGGGGTTATCCCTATTCCCTTTTTTGAACAGGGGCACAACATTCGCTTCTCTCCAGTCCCCTGGTACCACCCCCGTTGCCAGTGATGACGAGAAGATCATTGCCAACAGTACTGCAATTTCTTCTCTTGCTTCCCACATAATCCTAGGATATATCCCGTCAGGCCCCGGGGGACTTTTCTATCCTCAAGTTGTTCAAAATGTCCAACACATCTTCCTTCCTAACAGGTATCTCTTCTAGCTTACCAGTCCATTTCACACTCTCCTCTTCTACAATACGGTCCCTCTCGTTCGTAAATACTGAAGAGAATTACTTGTTCAAGACCTCTCCTATCTCTTCCGAAGACCTCTGTATTCTTCAGAATTGGGACAGGTATCAATTCTGTTTTATTTCCTCAGGCTCTGCTTGAGATTTTCTCGAAGGTACTTTTTGATTTCAAGGCTAATGCCTTTTCGTTATCATGGACTCATTTTTAACTGCTGCAGTTTCGTAGTAGCAGCACTTCCTGCATTTGATATATGGGGTATCTGAACTCTGACCAAAACAGAAATAGAAGAACTCTATTATCTTCAACTGTCACTACTCCATTAAATTTAGAGCCACAAGTCACAGGAAAGCATTGATTTCCCAGGCACCACGGTATTTAAATTGGCACAGACAACAGGCAGAAGGTGACAACAAATGTTTTTTTCAAAATGACTGACATGTCTACATACACAAGGCCATCACCCTAAGCCCACCTTCCACAGACAGATGAGGTCATAGCTAATGTGTTTCCATTGCACATTCATAAAGCTGATCGATTTTAACCAGCCATTTCAAGCTATCTCTGATTTCAATCTCAGCTTTAATTTAACAATTACAATATCTACCCTCTATGTGTAGGTCTGAAGGAGATTGGTGAGGTCCTCAATGAATATTTATCCTCAGTGTTTACTGTGGAGAAAGACATGAAAGACTTGGGAACTTGGGGTACTGGTCATGTGTTGGGGACAGTCCATGTCACAGTAGAGGAGATGTTGGATGTATGAGGATGTATGAAGGTGGATAAATCTTGTGATCCTGACCAGGTATTTCCAAGAACACTGCAAGAGGCTAGAGAACAAATTGCTGGGCCCCTGGCTGATATTTTTGCAACACTGTTAGTCATGGGCAAGGTCCTGGACGACTGGAGGATAGTAAATGTTGTGACCTTTATTCAAGAAGGGCTGCAAAAAGAAATTCCGAGGAACTATAGACCAGTAAGCTTAACATGTAGTGGGTAACTTACTTGAGAAGATTCTGAGGGATAAGATATACAGGAATTTGGAAAGATAGGGCTTGATTAAGAATGATCAGCATGACTTAGTGCAGGGGAGATCATGCCTCACAGATTTGTTAGAGTTCTTTGATGAAGTGACCAGGAAGGTTGATGAGGGCAGGGCAATAGATGTAGTCTATATGGATTTCAGTCAGGCCTTTGATAAGGTTGCACATGATAGGCTACTCTGGAAGGTTAGATCACACGGAATCCAGGGTGAGCTGGCAAATTGAATACACAATTGGCTTGATCAAGGAGGAAAGGGCAGTAGTTTAAGGTTAGAGGGGAAAGAATAAAAGTGAACCTGAAGGGCAGCTTTTTTTTATAACACAGAGGTGCATATTCCATGCAAATGGAATGAGCTGCCTGCAGAAGTGGTTGAGGTGGGTACATTAACAACATTTAAAAGGCATTTGGACAAGTACATGGATAGGAAAGATTTAGAAGAATAAGGACTGAGTGCAGGGAAATAGGGTTAGCATTGATGGACATTTTGATCGGCATGGACCAGGTTGGGCCAAAAGGCCTGTCTCCGTGCCGTAGGACTCTTAACTCTAGGACTCTATGACTCTTGCAGTTTTCATTTTCCCTCCTGCCCACTCCTCCTACACTTGCAACCTTCTTACTCCCTCTAGTCTCCCTTCCACCTTTAATTCACCTCCATTTCCACCAGCCACCCCCACATCCTCCCTCTCTCATGTCCTCTGTCTGTTTTCCATTCTCCAACCCTCTAGCCTAACAACATCCACAGTGACCTCTTCTGTCTCTTTCACCATCGCAGCTTTCCTCACTCCCCTTTCTCTGACTCTGCCACCCTCTGTGTCTCACACACCTCTCAAGTCTTGTGAATCCACTCTACTACTGCACACCTTCTTCCTCCAATCACTGGCTTGTTCTGTCCAGTGGTTGCTGCTAATTGGCTCACTACTTAGCCTACCAGCAGTAAGCAATAATAAGGGAGAGTCTCTGACTGGAGGAGGTAGTCTCAGAATAAAGGGGCCTGAATTTAAGACTGAAATGGGGAGGTATTTCTCCTCTCAAAGGGTTGTAGGTCTTTGGAACTCCTTGACACAGAAAGCTGTGGAGGTAGAGTCCTTGTGTATATTTAAGGCTGGGATAGATGTATTTTTGATCAGTCATGGATGAAAGGTTACAGGGAAAAGTCAGGAAAGAGAATGTGAGGAATATCAGATCAGCCATGATCCTATTGAATGGTAGAGCAGGCTTGAGGGGCTGAATGGCCTTCTCCTGTCCCTATTTCATATGGTCTTTTTGAAGCAGCCTGTCATTCCAGTGCAGGCTCTCTGAAGGAGCTGTTGCCCAATTAGTCCCACGTCCCTGCTCATTCCCCACAGATCTGCAGTTTCTTTGTTATCATTTCAATTCTCTTTCAGAAGTTACGACCCAATCTGCTTTCACTGTTCGTTCAGGCAGTGAATTCCCGAATACCATTTGCTTCCTTTATTTAAAGAGTTTCCTCAGTTCTCTGTCAGCTTGGAAAGAAGTCTCATTTGCACTGTTCAAACGGTTCACACATTTGAATACATCCATCAAATCCCTCCTGCTCTGCTCCCTCCAACCTTGCTCTCTGCTTAAAGGAGAACATGGCCTAGTTCTTCAGCCTCTCCATGTAACTGGTAGTATGCTAACAAGCCAGTCAACCCCAATATTTCATTGCCTATAGCAGATTCGTAGCGGACTTGACTGGGTTGTTTCCCCTGTGGGAGAGTCTAGAACCAGAAAGCATAATCTCAGATTAAAGCATCACCCATTTAAGACACAGATGAGGAGGCATTCTTCTCTCAGAACATACTGAATCTGTAGAATTCTTAATCATAGAGGGCTGTAGCAGCTGGGTTGTCAAGTTATATTCAAGGCTGAGATAGATCGATTGTTAATCAGGAAAGGAGTCAAGGGTAATGGGGAAAAGGCAGAAAAGTGGAGCTGCGGATTATCAGATCAGCCAGGATCTCACTGAATGGCAGTTCAGATACAATGGGCTGAATGGCCTAATTTTGTTCCTGCTTCATACGGTCTTTTAATATGGTTGGCATGAGCAGGCTGTATGTAGGCTGTTTCTTATACCTAACATAGCATGGTTCGGAAGGGGTACATGATACTTCAGCAGGAACACTAATACCTTCTTGAGACTGAAACCACTGGAAGACATGTGTCTTTATATTCAAGTTATTACAGCAAGAAAGGGTTGGAGCTACGCTACAGTTGGATTGCAAAATAATGGTCAGATTACACCTGGAGTGGCTGTGTTTAGGCATTGGCACCACACCACAAGGAGGAGACAGTGGTTCTGGAGAGAGGGCAGCAGAGAGTAACTAGATGGTGGTGGGGCTGAAAGAGTTAAATGGATGATAACAGAATGCACGTAGATAATTTAGGGTGATCTAATTGATGTATTTAAGATAATTAAGGGATTGGATAAGACAGATTGAGAGAAACCATTTCCTCTGCTGGGGAGTCTAAAACAAGGAGGCACATGTTTAAAATTAGAAGTTTCAAACCATAAAATCAGGAAGCACATCATCACATAGGGTGTGGTTACAAAGGATTCTGCCCACAGCTTATTATGAAGAGTTCTCTACTGTGCGAGTACTGAGTATGAACAGTTAACAGCTGAAATGCGTCAACACATTGAGGATCAGAACAGGAACCTTAACGTTTGCAAGTGAAGGAAACTTGCCTGAATTTTCCAGCTGAAACTTCTATGCACATAAACAACTCCTCACTAATTCTCAATACTGTGGTGGGGAGCCCATTGGAATCTCATTGAAATCAAAAGCTTAAGCCAGCCAATTGCAGTCTCCATTGTGTGGCCAGGCAGAAAACTGAAAACCTCCTTCCCCACACAGTCTCACAGCATAAAAGGAGGCTGTTTGGCCATCATGCCCATATGACTTTTTGATAGAATATTTATATACATAAATGATTTGGAGGAAGGTATAGCTAGTCTGATTAGCAAGTTTGCAGACGACACTAAGATTGGTGGACTAGCAGATAGTGTTAGAGAATACAGCAGAGTATAGATAGATTGGAGAGTTGGGCAGAGAAATGGCAGAGGGAGTTCAATCCGGGCAAATGTGAGGTGATGCATTTTGGAAGATCCAATTTGAGAGTGAACTATACAGTAAAGTCTGAGGGAAAATTGACGTACAGAGAGATCTGGGTGTTCAGGTCCATTGTTCCCTGAAGTTGGCATTGTGGGTCGATAGAGTGGTCAAGAAGGCATATGGCATGCTTTCCTCCATTGGATGGGGTTTGAGTACAAGTGTTGGCAGGTCATGTTACAGTTGTATAAGACTTTGGCTCGGCCACATTTGGAATATTGCGTACAGTTCTGGTTGCCACATTACCAAAAGGATGTGGATGCTTTGGAGAGGGTGTAGTGGAGGTTCACCAGGATGTTGCCTGTTATGGAGGGCACTAGCTATGAAGAGAGGTTGAGTAGATTAGGATTATTTTTATTAGAAAGATGGAGGTTGAGGGGGGAACCTGATTGAGGTCTACAAAATCATGAGAGGATTAGACAGGGTGGATAGCAAGAAACCTTTTCCCAGAGAGGGGAAATCAATTACAAGGGGTCATGAGTTCAAAGTGAGAGGGGAAAAGTTTAGGGGAGATATGCATGGAAAGTTCTTTATGCAGAGGGTGGTGGTTGCCTGGAACGCATTGTTAGTGGAGGTGGAAGAGGTGGGTACAATAGCGTCATTTAAGATGTATCTAGACAGATACATGAATGGGCAGGGAGCAGAGGGATATAGATCCTTAGAAAATAGGTGATAGGTTTAGACAGAGGATATGGATCAGTGCAAGCTTTGTTCTTTGCCTAATTAGTTCCACTGCCCCTGCACCTCCCCCTTTGAATCTGATTATTACTGAATTCAAGACCATTTGCCCAAGCATTTGAAATTCCTAAGCATTTCACAAGCAATATTTGGGCTGAAATCTGCCACAAATCACATTACTTCACTTGATATTCTATTTGTTTGTTGTTGGAGAAGTGGTGATGTAGAGGTAATGTTGCTGAATTTGTGTTTTCCAGAGACCCAGGTTAAATACACTGAGAAAATGATTCAATTCCCATCATACCAGCTGGTGAAATTTAATACCAAGTTATAAAGCTGGTCTAAGCGTGACAACTATTGTCAATTGTTGCAAAAATTTCATCAGCTTCACTTTTAGGGAAGGTAATCTGCCAATCTCACCTGGTCCAGCCTTCATATGACACCAGGCATATTCAGTGATGTGGTAGACTCTTAAGTGCCCTCCAAAATGGCTGACCAAACCACTCAGTTCAAGACGGGCAACAAATGCTTTTGGAGCACTGTTCACAGAAAGAGTATCGAGGTAAAGTATTAACTGTGCTCTGGCAATCCTATGTTTCCTACAACAAAAACTATTGAATGCTGTTGCAGCAAGAATGCCCGAACAGGCAACTGTGAAATGGTCCAGTTAATTCCATCTGCACCATCCCCCTCATAGTGCTCATCAATTCTTCCATTTTCAAATATTTATCCAATTTCCTTTTGAAACTTGTTGTTGAAACCACTTTCCACTGCCCTCTCACAACGTGCTGGTTAAGAAAACTCTTCTCGTTACTCCCTCTGGTGCTTTTTCTACCATCTGATGCCCAGATTCCCCGGTTGCTGGGATCTGTACTATTTGACCTGGCGGTGTGTGCAGGCCAAGGGCTCAGTTGATCGTTCTTTTTGAAGTCCCCCATTGAGCCCAAAAAAATCAAGGCAGAGAACTCCAGGGTCGTACTGAGGGTGTCCTGCATTGTCTTTCAGGTGAAAGGTTAAACTGAGGTCCTGACAGATGGGTGAGAAGGTCCCGCAGCACAAAGATAAACACAAGAGGTGTCCTGACTGATGTTTAACCCGCTATCAGCTGATTGTTTGGAATTAATCATATTGCTGTTTGTGGGAGCTATCTGTGCACATATTGTCAGTGAGACTACAGCATTGGCTACAATTCATAAATACGTTGATGGCTACAAAGTGATTTGGAGCATCCAGTGGCTGCAAAAGGTGCTACATAAATGCAGGGTTTGTTTAAAAGGTGGGCTCCATGCTGCACTCATACTTGCAATGATACAACAAAGTTCCCAGCCTTTGATAGCACAGAAATACAGCGCTTGGTTGACAGGTTGTGGTTGGCATGCCCTCTCATATTTCACACCAGAAACTGGAAGCCAACTTTGAGACCACGCCACATGAAAGGTTTGCCTTTTATCATAGCTCTGCACCTGTGACCACTTTTTTAAAAAATAGATTGCAGAATGCAAAATGAAAGCAGAAGGTGTCTCTAGGCAAACGTTTTCATGAAAGCCAGAAGTGAAGGGAGCCACCTAGTTAGGTTCTTGATGTGGATTAAGAGAACATGTTTCTCTTTGTTATATCAGGGCGGATAAATCATATAATGTCTGACCTAAAGAAAATTCTACAGAACCATTCATAGATTAAGGACGTTTCAAAGTACTTTACAAGAAATAAAACAAAATCTTTTCATGTAGAAAACCACAGTCACCACTTTACACAGCACAAGATTCCAGGAAAAGCAAGTGTGACACAATCAGATACTCTCTGCTTAGGTATTACCAAAGGGATAAATCCTGGTCTGTACACCTGGGAGAATTCCCAAACTTTGCTCTAAAATAGCGGTCCTTGGAATTTCTATACTTTCACCTGAGAGGGCACATCAAGCAAGGATTCAATATCTCACTGGAAAAAGCACATCACACAGTGTGGTGCTCCCTCAGACCTGGCGCTCCCAGAGTGTGGCACTCACTCAATACCGACCCACCAACAGAGTGCCACTACCTCTGTACTGACCTGCTAACCGTGCCGGTCTGCTTCAATACTGACCTTTCAAAAGTGCAGCGCTCTCTCAGCACTGACCCTCCGACAATGCGGGACCCCCTCATTAATGACCCTCTGACAGCGCAGCACTCCCTCAGCACTGACCTTCCGACAGTGTGGCACTCCCTCAGTACTGACACTCTGATGGTGTGGCACTCCCTCAGTACTGACCCTCCGACAGTGCAGCACTCCCTCAGCACTGACCTTTCGACAGTGTGGCACTCCCTCAGTACTGACACTCTGATGGTGTGGCACTCCGTCAGTACTGACCCTCCGACATTGCAGCACTCCCTCAGCACTGACCCTCCGACAGTGTGGCATTCCCTCAGTACTGACCCTCTGACAGTGCGGCACTGCCTCAGCACTGACCTTCCGACAGTGTGGCACTCCCTCAGCACTGACCCTCCGACATTGCAGCACTCCCTCAGTACTGACCCTCCGACATTGCAGCACTCCCTCAGCACTGACCCTCCGACATTGCAGCACTCCCTCAGCACTGACCCTCTGACAGCGCAGCACTCCCTCAGCACTGCTCTGGGAGTGCAGGATGCATTTTGAGCTTAAATAAACATCGAAGGAGCTGTGGATGCAGTAAATCAGAAACAAAATCAGAAACTCCTGATGAAGCTCAGCAGGTTTGGCAGCATCTGTGGAGAGAAATCAGAGTTAACATTTTGGGTTGAGTGACCCTTCCTCAATTCTGCCAGACCTGCTGAGGAAAGGTCACTCGACACAAAACGTTAACTCTGATTTCTCTCCACAGATGCTGCCAAGCCTGCTGAGCTTTTCCAGCAACTTCTGTCTTTGTAAGCATTTTGAGCTTGAAGCTCGCGTTTGGATCTTGAACCCACAATGTTGAGATTTACGGGCATAAATGCTCATCTGTGAACCACGCTGGACACTGGTCATGCTTTCTGAGACCACGTGCATCCACCTGGGACCCTGTGGGAGCTCACCTCAAACATCCGGTGGTGTTGTAGAAGATGTCAGGGTCTATGTCAAAATTCTTCACATCTCCGTCTGGCCAGCCCGAGAATGGAATGATAATTGATGTTGTCAATGGTTTTAAAGTTCTCTTGATGAGGTCAGCCTTTAGATGTTCATTGGAAGACAAGTTCCAGAGTAAACCTGGCATTTGGGGAAAACAAGGAGAAAAGCATGAGTCAGATGATGAAAGCCTGGCAATCTGGGGAGGGCAGAGGTGGGGGGGGGGGATCTGGTTTGTTCCTTAAAGTGAGACAAAATTCTTAGCAGACTAGCCCAGCTTCCCAAAACTGATTAAAGTCTCCACGGGAAAAAGCATTCCTATTTTTGATTATGCAACTAGACCATTCCAGTGCAGTTATCGTTGGTCTCCCACATCTAATTAGATTAGATTAGATTACTTACAGTGTGGAAACAGGCCCTTCGGCCCAACAAGTCCACACCGACCCTCCAAACAGCAACTCATCCAGACCCATTCCCCTACATTTACCCCTTCACCTAACACTACGGACAATTTACAATGACCAATTCACTTAACCTGCACATCTTTGGACTGTGGGAGGAAACCGGAGCACCCGGAGGAAACCCATGCAGACACGGAGAGAATGTGCAAACTCCACACAGACAGCTGCCCGAGGCAGGAATTGAATCCGGGCCTCTGGCGCTGTGAAGCAGCAGTGCTAACCACTGTGCCACCTTGCTGCCCTATGAGCTCCTCCTCATGAGGTCATCCAAACGTTTATTGTTCATTCCCTGACCCACATCAAATTCCATTCAGGTGTCACCCTTTGTGCTCACTGACCTATATTGGCTCTCAGTCGAGCAACACTTTGATCTTAAAATTCCCAACCATGTTTTCGAATCCCTCAATGGCCTCATCTTCCCTGTTAGTGTGACCACTTCCAGCCCTACACTTCTCCAAGATATCTGTGTTCCTCCAATTCCGGCCTCCAGCACATTGTTAGCACATCGTTGCTGTACCTTCAAGTGCCCAAACCTAAACTCTCGGACTCCCTTCCAAGATTCTAACCTCAAGTCACTCTCTATGTGGAGTTTGCACATTCTCCCCGTGTCTGCGTGGGTTTCCTCCGAGTGCTCCGGTTTCCTCCCACAATCCAAAGATGTACAGGTCAGGTGGATGGGCCATGGTTAATGCAGGGTCACTGGGATAGGGTGGGGGTCCTGGGTCTGGGTGGGATGCTCTTCAGAGGTCTTGATGGGCCAAATAGCCTCTATCTGGACTGTAGGGATTCTAGATTTCTCCAGCACTATCTCCTTACAGAAGATGCTCCTTACAGTCCTTATGTCCAATTTTGTTTGATAATAAAATCAGCGATACTGCTTTTTCTGGGGAGGCTGTATTTGCACATATCCTGCAAATGACAGCCTATGTTTGGTGATGCTGATAGCCATGTAGATACAGCCTATGTTATCCATTTTCCCTTTGAGAAGTAACCATCATTGACCAAGACATCTTTCCCCTAAAGTCAGTCTCTGCAAAGAGCGATATGTGTCTGTGTGTCAGTGTATGATTGTGTGCGTTTGCACATGCACATGTCTGCATCTGTGCTTAAAGGTATTTGTGTGTCTGAATGTGTGTTTGTGTGTAGAAATGCATACATGTGTGTTTGTGTGTTTCTGTATTCTTGAATGTATGTGTGTGTATGTGTAAATAAATTTTTGTTTGGGTGTATACGTGTGTGTTTGTGTTTATTTGTGTGCATGTTGTCTGTGTGTTTAAATTGTGTTTGGGTGTGTTTATATACACTTGTGTGTCTGTGTATGCTTGGTTATTAGAAGGGTAAGCATCCATGTTTTCATATCACAAGTTGTGTGTTAATCAGTTTTACACCTTAATTGAGTAATTCTGTTTTTTTTAATAAATCAATAATTTTGTCTCAATTAGAAAAAAACTATTTCAAGTCTAATGTTGAGAAAATAAGATTGGTCATATTGGGACCTGAGTAAATCATTAACTGATATTGTGTCTGTGAAGTGTGGAACTGGAGAGAGACAGTGCACTCTTTGAGCTGTGGTCACTTAAATCGAATGTCAGATGGACTCACCAGTGACTTGCTTCTTTGTCTCAATGTCCTTGGTTTGTTCCAGTAGCCACACCAGCTCCTGGACTCCGTTATGTTTCTGTACTTCTAGCTTGCTGTCATTCTCCTCAAATACCGCATTGCGGATTGCCCCGCAGGCTGCAGACTGAACCTCCACATTCTCATTGCTGAGCAACGCAATCAGTTTCCCAATCCCGTCCAAAGCGTAAAGCTGCACAAAATTTGCATTTTTATTTTGAAACACTCAGCAGCACGAACAGTGGTAGACATCTTGTTAGTCAAGAATGTTCATACTGCACGTGATTCATATTATACGACATTACAAGGCATAATAGCTTGCACTAATGTAGCACCTTTATGATAGAGAAACATTCTAAGATGCTCCACAGTTGCCTGATTGGATGAAAAAAATTGACACTGAGCTATGTAATGAGATACTAGAGCATGTGACCAATCACTGGGTCAGAGAGGTAGTTTTTACAGAGGGTCTGAAATAAGGAGAGAGAGAGAGAGAGGACTGGGAGGGAATTCTGGCACTCAGGACCCAGGTAGTTGCAGCACATTCGCAGACATCACTCTGCCTCTTTCTTTAAGATCTTCCTAAAAATGTCTACCTGCAGCTATCTCTTCAGCTGTGGTTCTGCGTCAGATTTTGTAGGATTGTACTCCTTAAAAGCTCCTTGGAAACTTTTACTCGGTTAAAAGTTCTATGTAAATGCAGGTTGTTGCTGGCATGCTGTCCCCATATTTAAAAAAGTCCCAAATGCAATGAAAAAAATCATCACTGCAGTGAGTAATTTCAGTCTTTGGAGATATGCAGCCAGGGTTTCTGATCACCTCTCTGCTTTCCAAGAGACAACTGAGACTTCCAACTGCAGTCTCAAAACAAAATGAATAGGTAAAGAATTTCAACGGATTGCAGGACAGTTTCTGTGAGGTGGTATAGTGGATAGTGAAGAAGGTTACCTCAGAGTACATTGGGATCTTGATCAGATTAAAGTGAGGTATTGCATTTTGGAAAGGCAAAGCAAGGCAAGACTTACACACTTAATGGTAAGGTCCTGGGGAGTGTTGCCAGACAAATGGACCTTGAGGTGCAGGTTGATAGTTCCTTGAAAGTGGAGTCGCAAGCAGATAGGATAGTGAAGAAGGCGTTTGGTATGCTTGCCTTTATTGGTCAGAGCACTGAATATTGAAGGTGGGAGGTCAGGTTGCGGCTGTACAGGACATTGGTTAGACCATTTTTGGAGTATTGCGTGCACTTCTGCTCTTCCTGTTATAGGAAAGATGTTGTGAAACTTGGAAGGGTTCATAAAAGATTTACAAGAATGTTGCCAGGATTGGAGCTAAAGGGAGAGGCTGAATAGGCTGGGGCTGTTTTCCCTGGAGCGTCGGATGTTGAGGGGGGCACATTATGAAGTTTTGTAAAATCTTGAGGGGCATGGATAGGATAAATAGACAAGGTCTTTTCCCTGCAGTGGGGGAGTCAAAACCTAGAGACCATAAGTTTAAAGTGAGAAAGGAAAGATTTAAAAGGGACCTAAGGGACAACTTTTTCACACAGAAGGTGTGCGTATATGGAATGAGCTGCCAGAGGAAGTGGTGGAGGCTGGTACAATTACAACATTTACAAGTCCAACAGGTTTATTTGGAAATACTAGCTTTTGAAGCACTGCTCCTTCAGGTAGCTGATAAAGGAACAGCGCTCCAAAAGCTATTGCTTCCAAATAAACCTGTTGGACTATAACCTGGTGTTGTATGATTTTTAACTTTGTCCACCCCAGTCCAACACCGGCATCTCCACAACATTTCAAAGGCATCTGGACGGGTATATGAAAAAAAAGGGTTCACTGGGATGTGGGTCAAATGCTGGCAAATGGGATTAAATCAATTTAGGATACCTGGTCAGCATGGACAAGTTGGACCAAAGGGTCTGCACACTAAAATTTCAAGAGGTGTGTTCGTGCCACATCCAAACAGATCGGTGATCAGTTTTCTCCTGAGATGTGGCCTTTACTGGCATTGTCAGCCATTGCTCCCCATCCCGAAATGCCCTTGAACTGAGTGACATGCCAAACCATTTTACAGGGTAGTTAAGAGTCAACCACATTGCTGTGAGTCTGAAGCCATATGTCGGCCAGACCAGGTAAGGATGGCAGATTTAATCTGAAACGGTTATTAATTGTTCTCTCATGCCCATAGCAGGAGCTGAGAGTGGGAGAGTCTTCTGATCAGCTATGTTTGATACAGAATGGTACCACTCAAGCCACAAGAGCTCATTTCTCTCTAAAGGCAGTGGTTCCTCCAGTCTCTTATGAACTATGACTTCTCAGATCTTTGTGTGTTAAACTCGGCCTTATGCCTGATTGTAATCTCAAGGTGAAAGCAAACACGACATGGTGGTAGTGTCAGGATGTGAACCCATGCCTCCTCAGAAATAAAGGGACAACTGCAGGATGTCGGTGTAGAGTCACCTGGCCATCAGACTGGCTAAGAACATGAGTCACATGAGCTAGAGAAGAACATTCGGCCCTTCAAGATTCTTCTGCCATTCAACAAGATCATTGTCCTGAAGTCCACCTTCCCACACTATCTCCATCTCCATCACTGCCCCAAGGGTCTAATGATACCTCAAAGGGTAAATAACAAAAATAATCTTTTGGAAAGCATGCATTTTAAAAGCAAGTCGATAGTTTAGACAAAAATTGTTTGTAGAAACAGGACTACTTTTACTTAGTTCAGTCCTTTTGAACCCCATCAAACTTGCACCTTTACTTTAGAAAAGGGTGAGATCTGAGTTACCTCTTTCTTTGCATCAGGTCTTTGATAACACTCGTGTTGGATGAAATTAGCCCCATACAGTATGTAATCCGTGTTATCATGTGTCAGGGCAGAGACTGCAGTTTCAATTGTCCAGTCACCATCATCATCTCCACTTGCACTGCTAAAAGGAAAGACATTGATTCGAGACTGGGGTAACATTATCCAATCATGGTGAAATTTCAGACCATCTTGTTCTGTTGCAGTAATATCTTTCCAAGGTAAGGAGATAAAGTAATCCAGCTGCAGAGTAACTAAGTTCTTACACAACTGAAGCAAGACCTCAGTACTCCTGTACTTGAATAAAGACGAACAGTCCATTAAGCTTACTAACAACTTTCTGCATATGCATTTCAGTCTGGAGTAATCTATCATCAGGAACATCTAGGTCCCATTGTACATCTACACTATTCACTTCTCACCATTTGAGAAATACTCTACATCTCTGTTCTTCCTACCGAAGTGGATAGCCTCCCTTTTTTTCGATATTATATTCCATCTGTTATGCTTGTCCAAATCCTCCTGAAAATCTTCCTAACGACACACAGTCCTGCTGAGCTTTGTATCACCTTGAAGACTGAAATGCTAGTCAAGGTAAACGTGCCATAGCCCCACCATAGCACAAGAATTCTCTGTTATTAAACAGAGACCACTGGTGGTGGGGTTAAACCTGAGGGCCACCAAGCCTCAGGCAAGGGAAGAGGTTGCTTCATAGTGCAAGAATTGAACCTACACTGTTGACATCACTCTGCATCGTAAACTATGCAATCAGCCATATATTGAGAAATACTGTGGCCTAAATACAGAGCCTTGAGATAGTCCACTTGTCAGTCTGCCAACACAAGAATATAGGATATGGCCCTCATCATACCTTCTGGTCACTCTCTGAACTGTAATTAGACAAACTAAACAAATTCACATCTCAAATTGGAATCCTTGGCATGAAGTCCCAGGTAAACTATTTTGCCAGGTTTACATTCATTATCATGGGCGCACCAAGTGTACACATGTCTGTGACTGAATGGGTAAACACTGCTGCCTGAAGTCAGAAAGATCGAGTTTCATTTTGGAGATTTGAACTGGAGATTATGGATTTAAGTCTTAATTACCTTAATGTTCCTGGAGTTAAATTAGCTTTGATTAGAGTATGTGCAGCAATAGTGTCCCTTCCTCTAAGCCAGGAGGCCCACATTCAAGGCCCACCTGCTCAGACATGTGTCTAAACATCTCCGAACAGATTGTTTAGAAAATATCTAAGATAGCATTGATTAAAGATCAGGTTGGAGATTCTCCAGGAAACATTCATCATGCTAATACTGCAAAGGGAGAAAGTTGATTTGAACAGGAATTAGAATTTCTTCCTCAAAGACAGTGCAGAGTCATTGTTTCAGTTGTTTCGAATTTGTTGTCCCTGACACTTCACTTTGCTGAGAAGAAATAACACAACCTGCAATTATTTGCTGCATTTACAAGCATTCATATTGTAACGGACAAAGTGAGGACTGCAGATGCTGGACATCAGAGTCGAGTGTGTGTTGCTGGAAAAGCACAGCAGGTCAGGCAGCATCTGAGGAGCAGGAGAATCGACATTTCAGGCATAAGCCCTTCACCAGGAATGAGGCTTGTGGGTCAGAGCTGAGAGATAAATGGTACGGGGTGGGGTTGGGGGAAGGTAGCTGGGAAAACGATGAAAGTGAGAGAGATCAGAGGGGGCAGTGATGGATGGGTCTGGAGAGAGTGCCGATTTGGAAGCTTGGGACTGGGATAATGTGGGGTGAGGGGAAATGAGGAAGCTGTTGAAATCCACATTAATTCCATGTGGTTGCAGAGTCCCAAGGCGGAATATGAGGCGTTCCTTCTCCAGGCGTCG
This sequence comes from Chiloscyllium plagiosum, assembly GCF_004010195.1. NCBI lineage: Eukaryota > Metazoa > Chordata > Chondrichthyes > Orectolobiformes > Hemiscylliidae > Chiloscyllium > Chiloscyllium plagiosum. The sequence goes on from NC_057728.1 coordinate 49,790,138, forward strand.
AGTGATAACGGTTTGGCAGTGGAGGCGGCTCAGGATTTGCATGTCCTTGATGGAGTGGGAGGGGATTTGATGTGTTCAGCCACTGGGCGGTGGGGTTGGTGGGTGCGGGTATCCCAGAGATGTTCTCTGAAACGATCCGCAAGAAGGCGTCCTGTCTCCCCGATGTAGAGGATGTTGTAACAGGGACCCAATTTCCCTACATTTGCAAGGCAAAATAGTTCATTCACTGGAAAGCACTGGCATTTTCAACGTGCTTTCCATAAGATCAGGATTTACCCAAGTGCTTCTGACGGGTTGCAGGAAATGGAGGTGCTGATCTATTCAGCACAGCAAGCTCCCATGAACAGCAGTGAGATATTAATCAGATTTTAGTGAAGTTGGTTGAAGGATTAATATTTGGACATGTCTCAGAGCAGAGCTTCAAATAGTGATGGTGGCTCCTGCATATCAAACTGAGAAAACAAATAGAACTTCAGTGTAATGATTCAACTGAAATACTGTATCTCTAATACGTGCAGCATTAACATGGAATCTCTACAGCATGGGAGCAGGCCATTTAGCCCATCCATTCCATACTGACTCTCTGAGAAGCATCCTTCCCAGACCTATGCTAACTCGGTATTTTCCATGGCTAATCCACCTAACCTGCACATCTTTGTGATTGTGGGAGGAAACCGGAGCACCTGGAGTAAACCCATGCAGACACGGGGAGAATGTGGAAATTCCACACGGACAGTTGCCCGAGACTGGAATTGAACCCAGGTTCCTGGTACTGTGAGGCAATAGTGCTGACCACTGAGCCACCATGTCACCCTAAACATCTGGAACCATAAGTCAATGCTGTGTTCAAGGGAATTCCCTCATCCTTAATGTTGTTCCAGTACAGTACCTCTTGCTTAGACTTTGAAGTACTGGTTACATTATTCAGAAACAGGAGATAACAGTCAAGACCTTCCCTCCAAAACAAGTGCACTAAATAGCTGAGGTGACATCAAATTTAAACAGGAACGATTATGGGGCATCAAGTCCAGTGATTAAACTGGTCTTCCTCATCAGCTTACTGCCTCACCACTGATATTGCTTACCTTTCGGTCAGGTTTGCACGTTCTCCTTGCATTTCATAGTTTCCTTCGTAGCTTGATGCCTGGTAACTGGTTTGGGCTTGAGGTTGAGCTTGAGACTGAGGCTGGGCTTGGGCCTCAGCCTGGATCTGGGCTTCATCCTGGGCTTCCATTATCAGACTTTCCGCTGGCATTAACCCTTGAGTAACCATGGGTTTGCTGGTTATAAAACTGTTACTCTGGTGAGATGTTTGGGTCCAGTTGTATCTGTCTCCTACCTGGGCCTGCCTCTTGCATGATTCGCCGTGGTAACTGAAAGCAATTCCCTCTGCGTGCTGATCCAGGGCCCTGGTTTGGTTCCTGTCATAAATCCTCGACATGCTTTGACTGAGGCCGGGGCGAAAGTTTACAACAGGGCTGACGGGAAAACTCTCGTCGTGAACGCTTCCATAAGTTTGGGACTCTCTGCTGACGGTGACCACGTGCTTCTGGGAACTTTGAGAAGGAACCCTGCTGACAGGAAGTGGCCTGGAGGTGGGCAAAGCAACTTCCGTCTGGGTGTACCTCGTGTTGCTATGCAAAATGGACCTCATGGCGTTCAGCCGACTGCCCAAGTTCCTCTCAACATGGATGACACGCCGACTGGAGGACAAGGTGGGCTCTCTTCCGACTATCCCCTTTCTCAAAAATCTCAATTCCATCCTTGGGGGATTGCGGGACAAAACCGGGCTATTGTCAGGTGAGACCTCTATCCGGCGAGTCGGTTTAATGGTCTGGCTCTGCTGGCCTTGGGACAAGAATTGGCCAGTCCCTGAGGAAAACTGGGCAGCTCCATTCACCATTCTTTGATTAATTCTGTAACCCACTGGTTTCAGGGTCTGCCAGAAAGAAAAAGAAAGACACTTTACCAACATACAACAACAGGTGGGTTGAAACTGTACAGGTTATACCAACAACAGAGGGATGGGAACAGGAGTAAGCCATTCAGCCCTTCGAGCCTTTTAATGAGATCCTGGCTGATTTGTGGCCTATCTCCTAGCTTTGACCCATATTTCTTAAGCTCTTTAGAACACAGAACAGTACAGGCCCTTTGGCTCTTGATGTTGTACCGACCTTTTATCCTATTCTAAGATCAAACTAACCTACACACCTTTCATTTACTATCATCCATGTGCCTATCCACTCTCTTCCTCCAATCACCTTAAAATTATGTCCCCTCGTGACAGCCATTTCTGCCCTGGGGGAAAAGTATCTGACTATTCACTCTATCTATGCCTCTCATCACCTTGTACACCACTATCAAGTCACCTCTCATCCTTCATCACTCCAATGAGAAAAGCATTAGCTCCCTCAACCTTTTTTCATAAGCTTTGCTTAACAAAAACAAAATCTATCTCAGATTTTTATTAAAAAAACAGATCTAGCATCCACTCCCATTTGTGGAAGAGGGTTCCAAACATCTATCACCCTTTGTGTGTATAAGTGCTTCCTAACATCTCTCCTGAATGGTCTGGACCTAATTTTTAGACAAGCCATCTAGTTCTCGAATCTCTACACAGTGGAAATAGCTTGTCGTTATCTACTCAGTCCTTTCCTGTTAATATCTTGAAGGCAGTCCAGAGAAGGTACACTATGATGAGACTGGGTATGGAGGGAATGCCTTAAGAGGAGAGAGATTGAGTATGTTAGATCTATATTTATTGGAATATAGAATAATGGCATTTGACCTCACTGAAACATCCAAGAATCTTAGGGAATACTTGACAGAGTGGATAGGGAAAGGTTGTTTCCCCTTGGGGACAGTCTAGGACCAGAGGGCAGAATCTTAGAATAAGGAGAAGCCTATTGAAGGCAGATAAGAGGAGGAATTTCTAAGGGAATGGAAGTTGTTGAGGTTGGGTTGTTAAGTGTATTCAAGGCTGAGATAGAGAGATTTTTAATCATTAAGGGAACCAAGGGTCATCGGGAAAAGGCAAGAAAATAGAGTTGAGGATTATCAGATCAGCCATCATCTCATTGAATAGTGGAGCAGACTCGATGGGCTGAATGGTCTACTTCTGCTCCAATGTCAAATGGTTTTATAGTCAGTGCAGTTAAAGGAAGACCTTCCCAAAGGCAATTAGGGATGGACAATAAATGGCAGCCTCTCAAAGCTAATTTCCCAAGAATGATTAAAATAAAACCTCCAGAGAGTCGTAGAATCACATAGCATGGAAACAAACCATTCTTGCCTTCATAATCCCAAACTAAACTGGTCCCACTGACTGTGCTTGACCCTTATCCCTCCAAACATTTCATATTCATGTACTTACCTAAATGTCTGTCCAGCATTGTAACAGTACCAGGTCCACCTCTTTCTCTGCAAATTCATTCCACATGCGAACCACTCTCTAAAAAAGTTGCCCGTCATGTATTTTTTAAAATCTTTTTCCTCTCACATTAAAAATATGCCCCCTCAACTTGAAATCCCCACCCTAGGAAAAAAGATGCCTGCCATTCACCTTATCTATACCCCTCGTGGTTTTATAAACCTCTCTAAGTTCACTCTTCAATCTCCTAAGCTCCAGTGAATAAAAGTCCCAGCCTATCCAGCCTCTCCTTACAACTTTCCTTCCTGGCAACATTCTGATAAATCTTTTCTGAACCCTCTCCAGCTTGATAAGTCCTTCCTATGAGACGGTGTCTCGACACTATGCCTCCCATTTTGAGGTGAACTCTATTCTCTTGTTACTGAAAAACTTTTGAAGTACCATCCTTTATCATTCTGATATTCAAAGCATTGCCTGGTTTCATAGCACTTCAATCTTACTAAAATAAGAGGCATGCCATTGAGGTTTTTTGATTCACACTCATCAAGGCAATTGCAAGAATGCCTAATTTCACCACTCTTTATACTACAGCAGAAAAGAGGTGATGATTGCCTCAGAAGTCTATGTTCATTGGCAGAGGTATTGCTATGAGGGAACCATAGGTTCCTGAAGCTCCTCTCCTGAATATTCAAAAGAGCAAATGGCTGGATCACATCCCTTTTGTTTGCAGAGTACAGTTCTTTGTTAATGAATGGATGTCACTTCTAGTATGGGTAAATTAACCACGTATCAGCATGACTGATCATATTAAATTTAATGTTAGGGTATTTGTTAGCACAGGAGAATGTGAGGACTGCAGATGCTGGAGATTAGAGTCGAGAGTGTGGTGCTGGAAAAGCACAGCAGGTCAAGCAGCATCCGAGGAGCAGGAGAATCAACGTTTCGAGTATAAGCCTTTCCTGATGAAGGGTTTATACTCGAAATGTCAATTCTCCTGCTCCTTGGATGCTGCTTGACCTGCTGTGCTTTTCCAGCACCTCACTCTTGTTTTTGTTAGCGTACTCAGGGTGGTTCAGCGAGTGTGGACCAACTGCGTACTCACAACTAATAACAGACATTTTCTTTTGATTTCTTTATACCAGTTATCCTCCGTGACAATTCTTATGATCCAATTACTAGGAGAGTTTTAACTCCCTGATGTGCTGTGGAAAGGGACCATTTGAAATTCCACATGGCTAACTTCTTTCATTCTCACACTGGCACAGCTCACTAAAATTTTCAAAACACAGGAGCTGTCACCTCTGATTAGTACAGGCTGGGAGCCAAAGCAAACTTCTATAAGAGACATGCATGTCCTGAAGGGGGTTGTCTATTAGAAAATCTTGTGGCAATCGTAGATATCCATTTGATTGATAGCAATTAACTTTGGTTCATATGAAACTGCCCACAGGGTAAGTACAATGTTAAAACAAGTTAATTCAGATACAGAAACTTTGCACCATGCTTTGGTTTGAACAGTCCGTTGTCAGAACATGAAGCTATTTCTGATATTAGATTACAATCTCCGTGAGCTCTTCCACCCAGTAAAAAGCAGGACTCAGTAAATGACACCAAACACTTACAAAAGGCCCAGTTTACTGAGTCGACACCCACAGGGCAAATTAGTGCAAATATAGAGCACACAGTAAAAATCACATAACCGAGATAATCTGTGTGTCACTGACAGCTGAATCACAATGCTGTCTCATTTAAAAATGTTTGCTGAGCTAGCAAGCATGTTACAGCATCATCACAGACCATTCGGCCATCTGATTCACAGTATTGTTGGTACTCCAAATGAACCGCCTTCTACCTCTCTTTTGTCTCCCCTTATCAGCCTACCCTTCTATTCCTTTCTTTCCTGTGTATACTGAGCTACCCCCATAAACACATTCTTGCTGCTTGCCTTAACCCGCTCTCTGCAGCCACAAAAATCCAATTCTAATGAATTTCTGGGGAATAATCCTGTTGGATTATGCGTACTAACGGCCAACTCAGTTCTAGACCCTCCTGCAACAGAATCACCTTCTCTGCTGTATACCTTAATTGCATAGTTTTAAAAGATCTCTATGAGGTTGCCCTTGAGCCCTCCCTTTGTCAAAAGGAACAGGCCCAGCCTATTCAATACTACTTAATGGGTAGTGTCACATCAGGCAATAGTTCTAAAAGTGTTATTGTTCGAACTGAGCTCTGCTAAGTCGAACATTATTACACAGCCTTTGGGCGGAGAATCTGGCATATGTGTCTAACTCATCCCTTCTCTAAGATTTTACACAGCCTGCATAGGGTTACTGAGATGTGATACCTTCAGCATTGCAGTGATAAGACAGTTCACCAAATTTTATTGAAGCCTTATTGTCATGGACTCATCAGAATAATTTGCAAGAATACCAATTTAAAGGGAAGCCAGTGGCTTAGTGGTTAGCACTGATACCTCACAGCACCAGGGACCTGGGTTTGATTCCAACCTCGGGTGACTGTCTGCGTAGAGTTTGCAAGTTCTCCCTGTGTCCACGTGGGTTTTCTTCAGTTTTCCCCCGCAATCCAATGATGTGCAGGTTAGGTGGATTGATCATGGGAAATGAGGGATAGGGAGTTGATGTGGGCGGGATGTGTTTTGGAGGGTCGGTGTGGATGGGCAGAGTAGCCTACTTCCACACTGCGCGGATTCTAAACTTGATGAGACAACGTGGAAAATGCACCAGTTAATGCTGATTGACACAATGCCAGACTCTAGGCGAAAGTGAGGACTGCAGATGCTGGAGATTAGAGTCAAGATTCAGGTCAGGCAGCATCCGAAGAGCAGGAAAATCGATACTTCAGGCAGGAGTCCTTCATCAGAAAGGGTTCCTGCCCAAAATGTCGATTTTCCTGCTCCTCGGATGCTCCCTGAGCTTCTGTGCTTTTCCAGCACCACTCGAAACTTGACGATGCCAGACTCTGATTGGTCAAGGGATTGCCCTGAGAACTGAAATGGTGAGTGGCTGTCAATTATTTTATTGGGCTGAAACAGTTGCAGTGTACGCCCATTTTTCTGTCTGTAAAGAACAGAGACCTCTGTGTTAATAATATTTAACTTCCAGTATACAGGACTATCTGGGCAAATAATACATTTAGCTTCCAGTGCACGTCAAGTGCTTCACATGGCAAGTCCAACCAACAATGTCAAATGTTTTGTCAGTGTCATTCTTTGTGCCCTCAGGATAGAACAGCAAATGTTGTCCAGTTCAAGAATCACATCTGATGTTAGCCACTGTTGCAAACTGCATCCCATTAACAAAGACTAGAGTCTCTTCTGTGAAGCCTGTTTGCGGTCCATCTTCCACTGCAGACTCCTGCTCAAGCCCTTCATGGGAGGGAGGGCTCGTAACAGCACAATACCCCCACCAGAAATACTAGTGGTACCCAGATATCACATCCTGTCATGATATAGACTGTCAGAGCAGAATTAAGACATTCAGCCCATTTTGTCTGCCCTACTATTCAATCATGGGTGAATGTTTCTCAATCCCATTCTCATGCCTCCTCCCTTGATCAGTGACTATGATGAGCCTCTTGTCACTATTACAATCTGGTGAGAGGGCCAATCATTTTGAAACCCTGGTAAAAACAAAGACTGCAGATGCTGGAAACCAGAGTCTAGATTAGAGTGGTGTTGGAAAAGCACAGCAGGTCAGGCAGCATCTGAGGAGCAGGAAAATCGACATTTTGGGCAAAAGCCCTTCATCAGGAATAGAGGCAGGGTGCCTGCAAAGTGGAGAGATAAATGAGAGGGGGGTGGGGGCGGGGAGAAAGTAGCATAGAGTACAATAGGTGAAGTGTTCCGAGGCGGAAGATGAGGCGTTCTTCCTCCAGGCATTGGGTGGTGAGGGAGCGGTGATGGAGGAGGCCCAGGACCTGCATGTCCTTGGCAGAGTGGGAGGGGGAGTTTAAATGTTGGGCCACAGTGTGTGAAACCCTCTCAAGCGCTGCGATACTCTTTAATTATGTTGAAGGCAGGCTGTACACAGGGTACTCCATCAAGAATCCACACAATTCTATCCCACTAGATATAAACCTCAGTATTCTGTTTTTTCTCAGATGAATTTGGTTTGTACTTCTTCTTGATTAGATGGTTGAGACTGATCTGTTCAAGGTGATTAAAATGTTAAAAGGACTCAGTGGTGGTGGGGTAGTGACAGAGAAAGATCAAGGTCTGAAATCTCTCTTCACGGACTGCCTGGAGGCTGTAGTCTTCTCCTGGTGACAGTGTTCACAGTATTTCACAGTCACAGCAGACAGTTTGCTGACCAGGTGAACAACCCAGAATGACTTACATCTCCGATTACTCTGCTGTAAGTAACTGATACATCGAAGGCAAGTTAATGGAAATGGAAGAAAGAGCCAAAGGACCAACGCCTTAAACAAATTTATTGTGAGACAGAGCAACTGAAGAAACACTTTACTTGCATTTATATAGCACCTGTAAAACATCCAACTGTGCTTCACACAAATGACTGTCAAACAAAATTGGATACTGGTTTGTATTAGGGGATAGTGAGGGAAGTGACCAAAAGATTGATCAAAGGGATAGGCTTTAGGGAGTGTATTGAAGAGAGAGAGCCAGTGAGGTGTAAGGGACAATTCTGGAGTTTGGTGCCCAGGCCAGTTGAAGGTATGACCCTCAGTGGTGCAGCAGTTAAAGTCAGAGATGATCCAGAGACGGAGTCTGAGCAGTGCAGAGTTTTAAAGATGGTAGTGCTGAAGACACTCCAGTGTAATGGACAGTCAGTGTTGCAGAAAGTTTGAAACATGACTAGCATTTTAGAAACAGCAGCTTAACTGATTTGTATAAAGTGGCTCCTAAATAATAGAACAAATGTGAGGGTAAATGATAGAACAAAATTTCAAAATGATTGTTACCCTGGAGAGTGGAGACACTTGCACTGCAGGAAAACATGGGGATAAAGTGTTTCAAGCAATCCAAAGTCAAGGCTGTGCTGGGAACACTCAGACTGAAAAACAACCAATTTATTGATCATTTGCATTGTGTTCCTGATCGTTACGGTATGTAACTGACCAGCCTATCATCAAACAAGTGACAGAATGATGTAGTTCGCGGTGAGCCGAAGAAAGCAATCTCACCCAAATGGCAGCTTCTTCGATGAGATTCCCATCCAGAGACATTCAGATCACAATCAGGATGGACACTCTTAGTATATGGGCTGAAGGAGCACTACCCTGAGGGAGCATCACCCTCAGAGAGTGCCACCCTGAGGGAGCACTGCACTCAGGGAGTATCACCCTGAGGGAATACCGCCCTGAGGGAGCGCTACCATGAGGGAATACCGCCCTAAGGAATACTACTCAGAGCAGAGCTGACTGAGGGAGCTCTGCATTCATGAAGCATCACCCAGAGGGAGCACCACACTGAGGGAGCACCGCACTGAGGGAGCACCGCATGGATGAAGCATTACCCTGAGGGAGAGCTGCACTGAGGAAGCTCTGAACTGAGGGAATGCCACACTGAGGGAGCATCACTCTGAGGGAGCACTGCACTGAATGACACCAACACTGGGTGAGCCCCACCCTGAGGGAGCACCGCATTAGGGGAGCACTGCCCTGAGGGAGCACTGCATTGAGGGAGCATCACACTGAGGGAGCCCCGCACTGAGGGAATGCTACCCTGATGGAGCGCCGCATTGAGACAGCCCTGCGAAGGGAGAGCCCACGCTGAGGGACTGCCACACTGAGGGAGCCCCGCACTGAAGTAGAGCCGCACTGAGGGAGCCCCATGCTGAGGGAGAGCCATACTGAGGGAGCTCTGAGCGGAGGGAGCACCGCACTGAGGGAGCCCCACACTGTGGGAGTGCCCTGCCCAGGGAGTACTACACTGAGCGAGTTCCATGCTGAGACATTAAACTGCTGCCCGATGCAGTGGAGATTAAGCCTCCCATAGCACTATTTAAAAGACATGTAGGGCAGGTTTCCCATGTCCTGACAGACATTTTTCCCTGAAGCCCAACACAAAAAAAACATGATTGGGTCAATGTCCCCTTGCTGTGCTCAAATTGGCAGCTGCATTTCCTGATTACAATCTGACTACACTTTAAAAATCTTCAGTCTGTAAAGTGTTTTTTTGAATATCCTGATGTGGTGTGAGGTGCTATATAAATGCAAGTTCTTTCTTTCATTCAGGCCCATTATAGCAATAAGTTGGGGTGATTCGGTTACAGTGGAAACCATCAGAGTCTGCACTCAGTATCCGGGACTGACTATCCCCAACATGGTGCAGGAGCAAACCAGCATGTAACAAGCTGAAGGTGTCTAAGTTAACGTCTCGTAGATTCAGTGTTAGGACCATAGAATCAGGAGGAGGACAGTCAGCCCCTTTTTTGAGTTTGTTCTGTCAGATGACAACTGATCTGTGACCTAACTCTACCCACCCATCTTGATTCCATATTTCTTTGTCGCCTTGACTTAGAAAAACAAGCTGTTTTAAAATAAACAGAGCTAACATCTACTGCCTCTTGTGGGAAGGCATCACATGATCCTACCACTTGTTGCATGAAACATCATTTGCTAATTTTACTCCTGTGCGGCCCAGCTCAGATTTTCCTAGATTGCCTAACTGGAGGAATAAGATTCACGCCATGAACAGCACGCATTCACCAATGACCTACCTCAGTGTAACCATATCGAGGCCCTGGGAGTGGCAGTGTCGGATATCCAAATGGAGGGATCGCCATGGAACTAATGTAATCAGGGGCACTGAGTGTCCGCTGCACCCGGTCTACAAATACAATGGTGCAATTAGCAAATCTGTTCAATCTATCACATAGAATGACCACACACACACACCTCAATGCAAGCAAAAGAAACACCATTCTGGGATTCAACCTATGCAACGGGAGAGAGAGAGCCAGTGACTTGTTACAACATCCCAAGTCACCTCAAGGGAGTGATTATCATGAAAAATTGAACAACGAGACACATAAGTAGACCATATGACAGGAAACTCAACTGCTATTTAAAGATGTTTTTTGTAGGTAGGAGTGTCTGAAAGAAGGCGAGATGGAAAGAGGGGTTTATGGAGATAATTCTAGAGCACAGGGATCGGGAAACCAATGGAACGGTGACCAGTGGTGGGAAGGTGAAAACTGGGGTAAGCAAGAGGCCAGAATGGAGGAGCAGAGAGATCTCAGAGGTTCATGGGCTGGTGGAGGGGCAAGAACATAAAGGGTTCATTCCAAGGTGCAGTTCCTACTCTTTCAGTGCATTCCTTACAATGCTACCCTGGTTGCCCTTCTTCACAGAAATTATTTTTAACACATTTGCTAACATTCCCACTCAGAAGGACATTGCTTCAAACACCGTTCTGGAGAATTTTCAACAATGACATTTTTGCCCATTACTAGGGCTGCACAGTCAGAGGTGGTGTGTTTTGATTGTGGGAAACATAGAGGCTAATCTGCAGGATCCCGTAAGCAGTGATGTGATAAATGATGGGATCACTTGCTTCTGCTGTTGTTACAGGGATAACTGTTGATGAGTTCACTAGCTGAACTCCCCTGGCCTTCTGCAAAATCATGCCAAGCGATCTTCTATGACCACCTTCCAGGACTGGTTGACAACTGAGTTCTGGCCATTCCGCTATGAAAAGAGGCTAAATAGGCTGTGTTTGTTTTCCTTATTGCAGAGAAGGCTGAGGTGGGGGAACTGACTGAGGTATACAAACCTGGAAGGTCATAGGTTGTGTGGCTAAGGAAAAGGTTTTCCCCTTATTAGGGGGACTAATAGTCGGCATAGATTTAAGATAAAGGGGGTTTCGAGGAGATTAACAGAAGACTTATTTAACTCAGAGAGTCACGGGGGCTGGAACTCACTGCTTGAAAGAGTGTTGGAGGCAGGAACCATCACAATATTGAAGAAATAATTAGATGAATACTGCAAGTGCATTAGCATTCAAGGCCATAGGCCAAGTGCTGGAAAATGGAAACTTAGCAAATAGGTGCTTGATAATGAGTATCACCATGATAGATTGAACAGCCTCTTTCACTGCTGTAAAACTCCATGAGATCTATATTCAGCTCTCTGAACCACACTTTCTAATTCAATGGTTAAAGAACTTGAGTTTTCTGAAGGAGTGCTGGCTGAGTGGTTAGCACTGCTGTCTCACAGCGCCAGGGACCCGGGTTCGATTCCCACCTCGGGCGACTGTCTGTGTGGAGTTTGCGCATTCTCCCTGCGTCTGTGTGGGTTTCCTCCCACAATCCAAAAATGAGCAGGCCAGGTGAATTGGCCATAGTGATAGGTGCATTAGTCAGGGGTGGATATAGGTTAGATGAGTGGGTCTAGGTGGGTTGCTCTTCAGAGGGTCGGTGTGGACTTGTTGGGCCGAAGGGCTTGTTGCCATACTGTAGGGAATCTAATCTGTCTAATGAAGAGGATTGATGAGGGTGGAGTGGTGGATGTGATCTATATGGACTTTAGTAAGGCGTTTGGCAAGGTTCCTCATGGTAGACTAGTTAGCAAGGTTCGATCACGTGGAATCCAGGAAGAACTAGCCATTTGGATACAGAATTGGCTCAAAGGTAGAAGACAGAGGGTGGTAGCAGAGGGTTGCCTTTCAGACTGGAGGCCTGTGACCAGTGGTGTGCCACAAGAATTGGTGCTGGGTCCACTGCTTTTCATCATTTATATAAATAATTTGCATCTGAACATAGGAGGTATAGTTAGTAAGTTTGCAGTTGACAACAAAATTGGAGGTGTAGTGGACAGGTGAAGAAAGTTACCTCAGAGTACAACGAGATCTTGATCAAATGGGCCAATGGGCTGAGGAGTGGCAGATGGAGTTTAATTTAGATAAATGTGAGGTGTTGCACTTTGGAAAGGCAAATCAGGACATAACTCATACTCTTAACATCCTGAAGGGGTGTTGCTGAACAAAGAGACCTTGGAGTGTAGGTTCATAATTCTTTGAAAGTGGAGTCACAGGTAGATAGGATAGTGAAGAAGGCGTTTGGTATGCTTTCCTTTATTGGTCAGAGCATTGAGTAGAGGAGTTGGGAGGTCATTTTGCAGCTGTACGGGATGTTAGTTCAGCTACTTTTGGAATATTGTGTGCAATTCTGGTCTCCTTCTTATAGGAAGGATGTTGTGAAACTTGAAAGGGTTCAGCAAAGATTTACAAGCATGTTGCCAGGGTTGGAGTGTTTGAGCTATAGGGACAGGCTGAATAGGCTGGGGCTGTTATCCCTGGAGGCTGAGTGGTGATCTTTTAGAGGTTTATAAAATCATGAAGGGAATGGATAGTGTAAATAGACAATGTGGGTTGGGAGGACTAGAGGGCATAAGTTTACAGTGAGAGGGGAAAGATTGAAAAGGGACCGTAAGGGGCAACTTTTTCACACAGAGGATGGTGTGTGTATGGAAATGAGCTGCCAGAGGAAGTGGTGGAGGCTGGTACAATTACAACATTTAAAAGGCATCTGGATGGGTATATGAATAGGAAGGGTTTAGAGGAATATGGGCCGAATACTGACAAATTGGACTAGATTCATTTAGGATATCTAGTCGGCATGGCTGAGTTGGACAGAAGGGTCTGGTTTAGTGCTGTACATCTCTATGACTCTATAACTGGGGAGTACTAATGTTTTTGGATTAGTGAGCCAGACGACCAGGCTAATGCCCTGGACACATTCAAATCTCACCATGACAACTGGTAAAGTTTGATATTAGAATCTCATCCAAGTAGTGGTGACCATGTCAACTATCATTGGTCAGAGAGTCATAGAGATATACAGCATGGAAACAGACCCTTCGGTCCAACCCATCCCAACCCAATCTAGTCCCATCTGCCAGCACCCGGCCCATACCCCTCCAAATTCTTCCTATTCATATACCCATCCAAATGCTTCTTAAACATTTCAATTGTACCAGCCTCCACCACTTCCTCTGGCAGCTCATTCCATACACGTACCACCCTCTGTGTGAAAAAGTTGCCTTTCCTTTTAGGAAAAGTCCATCTGCTAATCTGATATCCTTATCTAGTCTGGTCTCCATGTGACTCCTGACCTACAACAATGTGGCTGACTCCTAACTGCTCTTTGAAATGGTCTTAGCACACCACTCAGTTGAAGGGTACTTGGGGGATGGTAACAAATAGCTGGCCTTGCCAGTCACATTCACATCCCATCAAAGAATTTTTAAAACCATCCAATGCATCAAAACTGACAAAAACTGAATCTTATGCAAAAACAGAGAAAAATCTCAAAATGCCGAAAGGTATGTTAATATTAACCTAAACATCTGTGTGGTGGCAAAGATAGTTAAAGATTGCAGTTAAAGATGGAATTACCTGCTTTTATTTAGAGACGCTGTGGGAGGGAGACCTGCTCCCTGATTTTTATCTGCAGGCAGGAGCTAATCCCTCCAAAATTCCTCCCTGATTTGCTTGTTCGTACTAAAGACGTTAATCCGCCAATAACGCAAAATAAATTTCAGACAAATGCATCAATATTTAATTGAGCTATTCAGGGTTTCCATCTGGTGGGTTCAACTGGAGATTGAAAGTTTGGTAGGATAACCCTGAACTGGCTTCTTAATGGAGCCAGACTGATAAAGAGAGCCCGCAACTGCATAGGGAGGCATGGATTCGAGATGGAATGGGATTGATGAGTGATGAGACTGCAATGTAAAATGCAGGCACTGACACATGCAATTAACATGCAGCACAACAGGAGCTGCTGTAATGATTGTTATTAGCAACTGTTTGGAGCTAATTTATCACTGCATTAAATGATGGCATCTCTGACTTGCAACTACCACTCTTCTTTAATTATCACTAGTTCAGAATCCAGGAACTCCGTCCCTCCTCACGTTGTGAGGCTTCTACATCGCATGGACTGCAGCGGTTTCAGAAAGTAGCCCAGCACCACCTTCTCAAGGCCAGAGATGGGCGACATAGAATGTTACAGCCCAGTACAGGCCCATTGGCCTTCGATGTTACGCCGACCTGTGAAAATAATCTGATGCCCATCTAACCTATACCATTCCACTATTATCCTTATGTCCAATGTTCATTTAAATGCACTTAATGTCGGCGAGTCTACTACTGTTGCAGGCAGGCCTTTCCACGCCCTACTACTCTCGGAGTGAAGGAATGACTCCTAAATCTATCACCCCTCAATTTAAAGCTATGTCCTCTCATCTTAGCCTTCACCATCCGAGGAAAAACGCCCTCGCTGTCCACCCTATCTAACCCACGGATTATCTTATACGTTCTTGATTAAGTCACCTTTCAACTTTCTTTTCTCTAACAAAAACAGCCTCAGTTCCCTCAGCCTTTCCTTGTAAGACCTTCTTTCCGTACCAGGCAACATCCTAGTAAATCTGCTCCGAACCCTTTCAAAGCTTCCACATCCCTCTATAATGCGGTGACCAGAATTGCATGCAATACTCCAGGTGCATCTTATACAGCTGAAGCATGACCTCGTGGCTCCGAAACTTAATCCCCCTGTCAATAAACGCCAACACACCACATGCCTTCTTAACAACCCTATCAACCTAGGTGGCAACTTTCAGGGATTTATGCATTTGGACACCGAGATCTCTGGTCTTATCTATATCCAAATCTTCCAAAATTGCTGAAACCTCCTGTTTGTCAACCTCAATCCCATTTAATCTTGTAGCCTATATCTCCGTATTCTCACTAATATTGCCCTTTTCCAATGTGAATAGTGATGAAAAGTATTAATTAAGCATTTCCCCATGTCCTCAGCTTCCATACACAACTTCCCACTACTATCTTTGATTGGCTCTGATCTTACTCTAGCCATTCTTGTATTCCTGATATATCTATAGAAAGTCTTAGGGTTTTCCTTGATCCTATCCACCAAAAACTTCTCATGTCCCCTCCTGGCTCTTCTTAGCCCTCTCTTTAGATCTTTTCTGGCTAACTTATAACTCTCAAATCCCTGAACTAAGCCTTCATGCCTCATCCTCATAAAAGCCTCCTTCTTCCTCTTGACAAGAGCTTCAACTTCTTTAGTAAACCCATGGCTCCTTCTCTCAACAATTACCTCCCTGCCTGATATACTTATCAAGGGGGTCAGGCAGCATCCAAGGAGCAGGAACATCGGTGCCATGTCGTGCTCTCACGAGGAGGTTGAGCAGTTCATCAACTGCACCAACACATTCCACCCCGACCTTAAATTCACCTGGACCAACTCTGACACCTCCATCCCCTTCCTGGACCTCTCCACCTCCATTAATGACGACCGACTTGACACTGACATGTTTTACAAACCCACCGACTCCCACAGCTCCTTGGATTACACCACTTCCCACCCTACCTCCTGCAAAAATGCCATCCCGTATTCCCAATTCCTCTGTCTCTGTCGTATCTGCTCCCAGGAGGACCAGTTCCACCACTGAACACACCAGATGGCCTCCTTCTTTAGAGATTGCAATTTCCCTTCCCACGTGGTTGAAGTTGCCCTCCAACGCATCTCATCCACATCCCGCACCTCCGCCCTCAATCCCCACCCCTCTAACCGTCACAAGAACAGAACATCCCTGGTCTTCACTTTCCACCCTACCAACCTTCGCATTAACCGCATCATCCACCGACATTTCCGCCACCTACAAACGGACCCCACTACCAGAGATATATTTCCGTCCCCACCCATTTCCCCTTTCTGCAAAGACCATTCCCTCCGTGACTACCTGGTCAGGTCCACACCCCTCAACAACCCACCCTCCCATCCTGGCACCTTCCCCTGCCACCGCAGGAACTGTAAAACCTGCGCCCACACCTCCTCCCTCACCTCCATCCAAGGCCCCGAAGGAGCCTTCCACATCCATCAAAGTTTCACCTGCACATCCACCAATGTCATTTATTGTATCCATTGCTCCCAATGCAGTCTCCTCTACACTGGGGAGACTGGACCCCTCCTAGCAGAGCACTTTAGGGAATATCTCTGGGATACCCGCACCAATCAACCCCAACATTTCAACTGTCCCTCTCACTCTGCCGAGGACATGGAGGTCCTGGGCCTCCTTCACCACTGCTCGCTCACCACCAGATGCCTAGAGGAAGAACGCCTCATCTTCTTGGAGGCTCCCTGCCTGTATTCCTGATGAAGGGCTTTTGCCTGAAACGTCAATTTTCCTGCTCCTCGGATGCTGCGTGACCTGCTGTGCTTTTCCAGCACCACTCTAATCTAAACTCTAGTTTCCAGCATCTGCAGTCCTCACTTTTGCCTGTATTTATCAAGGACCCGCAGTAGCTGTTCCTTGAATAAGCTCCACATTTCAAGTACGTCCATCCCGTGCAGTTTCCTTCCCCACCCGAAGCATCCTAAATCTTGCCTAATCGCATCATAATTGCCTTTGCCTGAGTTATAACTCCTTCCCTTCGGTAAACATAACCGAATTATGGTCGCTATCACCTACCACCTCATCTAACACCTGGCCGGGCTCATTACCCAGTACCAAATCCAATATGGCATTGCCCCTTGTTGGCCTGTCTACATACTGTGTCAGAAAACCCTCCTGCACACACTGAACAAAACTGACCCATCTAAACTACTTGAACTATAGTATTCCTAATCAATATTGGGGAAGTTAAAATTCCCCATAACAACTACGCTATTACTCTCGCTCCTATCAAGAATCATCTTTGCTATCCTTTCCTCTACATCCCTGGAACAATTCAGAGGCCTATAGAAAACTCCCAACAGGGTGACCTCTCCTTTTCCTGTTTCTAACCTCAGCCCAAACTACCTCAATGGATGTGTCCTCAAATATTCTCTCAGCTGCTGTAACACTACCCTTGACTAACAATGCCATACCACCTCCTCTTTTACCATCTTCTCTGTTCTTACTGAAACATCTAAATCCCGGAATCTGCAACATCCATTCCTGTCCCTCCTCTAGGCATGTCTCTGAAATGGTCACAATATCGAGTGGTGTCATGGCCAGCAATATCTGCATAACATCAAAAAACAAATGAAAATAGTTGTTTGGTCATACAGAACTTGAGTATTGTTTTAAAAAAATGACCCATTTTACCAAAGCTTTTCATTTTGCACTCATCAGGACAATTCACAAGAATACCAACTTAAAGGGAAACAACTGTATGAGAGGAGAGTGCTGATTGGTTGGCAAGTGTGCTCTGATTGGCAGAGGTGTTGCTAGAGATAAATGATGTTAATGATGATTGACAGTTAACTGTCAGGATTTGTTTACCTTTTAATGGAGATGGATTGACTCTAATTGGTCTTAGCATTGCCCAGAGAAATGAATCAGTGAATGGATGTCATCTCCTTTCTTGAGTTTAATATGGACATACACTGTGACTGTTATCCAGAGAGTGGTGAGAATGAGGCAGCCATTACTGCAGGAAGTGATTGAAGCTAACAGTATTGACACATTCGAGGGGAAGCTGGATAAACATGAGGGAGAACGGAATGGAACTCTACACTGACAGGATGAGATGAAGCAAGGTTAGGGAAACGTGTGTGGAACATAAATACCAGCCTAGACCAGTTGTGTCAAAAGATCCATTTCTGTGTTGTAGACACAATGTAACCTGAGGCCATGGGATCTTTGACTTCTATATGAAAAGGCAGGTGGAGAGCCCTTAAGGATCACATCTGAAAGACTGCCATCAGAAAGAGAAATAATCATTCAGCAATTCCATAGTGAAGAAACTAAGTGTGTGTAAAACATCAGCAGCAGTCCTTCAGAGAGAGTTTCTCAACACTTGGTCGAAAACAAAACACAGCTGCCTCTTTGACAGCTTCAGTGTTGCCACCACATTTTCCAGCACATTCAAAACATTGTCATCGGCAACACAACATTTGACCTTCGAAAACTTTTGGACATTATGATATAGATTCTCCCATAACCTGGCTCCCATGACCTCCCCTTTCCCAGCAATACAAACTCCCCTTCCTCCACATCCCCCTCACATTTCCCCACCCAGGCGAACACAATTTACCCACCCATACAGACCCTCCACCCCCCGGGGGGTTTCAGACTCTCTCCCCCCCC